>NC_068984.1:47733773-47735902 GCF_001194135.2 Octopus bimaculoides | reverse complement strand
AGAACGTGTGTTACATATCTGCATGATCATGGGTATTATGGACGAGCAGCTAGAAGAAAACCTCTCCTTCAACCAATTAATATCATGAAAAGAAAGAAATGAGCTAAGGAGATGTCAGAAAAATCCAGTTCATTTTGGGATAGAGTGATTTTCGTCTGATAAACAACAGCGTACGCGTTGACAAAATTACATTTTAACTTCCTCTTACAGAATATAGTGAAAAACAACACTAAAATCACTTGAACAATTTGGCGAGATCCAACGTATTTATATGAATAAATCATTGCAACATTAGTGTCTTTTGCAATCCATGCACATGTAGATGATTATCATTAACTCAAGAATCAACAGATTCTCTTCTTCAACTGGAAATTGTAAAATATTTGATACGTTTTAGCTACATGTAAAACACATTTGCTGTATCTCAAGCTTTGCCAGGTTCCTATAACAAGTTTACTCATTTCCTCTTCTTTCTCACAGCAGAGTCATTATCCATTCAAACCTGTGTAATATTCATTCAAGGAAGAACTTTAATTCACGATTACCGTGTATCATTCAACGCATAAAGTACTCGGCTAACTTTCCAAACACATTTATGTAAGCTTTTTTTCTATTAACACTGTAATTTGAACCCTGTCATTTTTCAATACTCACATTAATGTCTATTTTCAAATCTATAAACCATTTCTATTTTTTTTCCGGCTGGAACGGCGTTACAAGGACGAGCAATTGCAACTTCAGCGTCTTTTCTAAGAAACACATCAATTACACAGATAATTATGCTGACAGTGCTTCTCTATTGACTAACTTTAGCAACTATTCACATCGTAATAGTGTAAGTCGCCCAGTGTTTATCCAATAGTAACTTTTGTGGAATATAACAGCTTTGGAGACAGAAGCCATTGCAGCTTCAGTAGTAGCAACTTTTATGCTACATGTCCATTGATATGTCACCATCCACATCACTTCAGTCGTGTACGACAGCTCCACAAGCTAAAACACTTGCAGTTATAGTGTCTCATACGTTACACAATTTCATACAGCTTAACAGTATCATGAAAGCCAACAAAATTTCGTCTCAGTACGGAATTCATATCAACTAGTTTCACTAAAATCTCATTTTGAGCTAGTTTTCCTTAGAAACATTGAGTTTATTTTCTCTTTTCTTTTTTCTCCACGGTGACATTATCCAATGATTCTAAGCTGAGTAGAGAATATTAATTCACAAACACCATTTATAGTACGTTTTCTACAACACATGAATTATTGAATTTATTCTTCAGATGCATTTATGTAAATCTGTTTTACCATTTGTAATTGGAAACCTAATTTGCTGTCCAATTTCAAACTTATACCCTTAGACACATTTTTATTTAACAAAACGTGCTGGTGCATTACCTTGAATTAATGTACCCACTTTGATGTGACCAGGCCTATACTTCTGGTGGGGCGTACAATATATTGCAAAACTGATATATGTTTATAAATATTCATTGTTTTTTTCTCTATTCTCTGTACAACTCCACAATACTTTTTACAACTTAACTCTCATGTTACATAAACAATACAAGAGAAAAGTGAAATTTATTGACCAGAAGTTAACGAATTTAAAGTTTGATGTGTATGTGTGTGTATGTATGTGTGTGTATGTGTGTGTGTGTGTGTGTCTGTGTCTGTGTGTTTCTGTGTCTGTGAGTGTTTCTGTGTGTGTCTGTCGGTGTCTCTGTGTGTCTGTGTCTGTGGGTGTCTCTGTGTGTGTCTGTGGGGTATCTGTGTGTGTCTGTGGGTGTCTGTGTGTGAATATGTACACGCTTGTTTATTTGTATATATTTGTACGCGTGTCTAGATATATAATATATTTAGTATGTATCAAATTATCTTAACAATAATAATAATAATAAATGTAACCAGACGTACCTAGTTTGCTTGTCGTTGCTTTACTTATATGTCTATTATGTATATATACATACATGGGAAGAGCCGTTTTAACGATGCGTCCTGCCCAACTCTTCGAAACGCCGGTGTTAAAACGGGGGTAGCTGATGAAGGAAAATGTTCTCTATGTGGCTTGTGTGTTTTCTGTACTCTGGTTATTATTATTTTCTTGTCGACGTTTTGTTTGCAACGTC
>NC_068984.1:47730881-47733412 GCF_001194135.2 Octopus bimaculoides | reverse complement strand
TATATATATATATATATATATATATGTTTTGTGTGCCTCCATCTTGAAATTGCAATTTTTGTGTGATTGAGTGAGTACGTAAGTATGTGAGTGTACTCATAGTGTGTGCATTTGTGTATGTCGATGTGTGCGTGGTCTCGATGGGATTGTAAAAGTGAGGGGTGTGTGAATTAAAAACGTAGACTCTCTTTGCGAATCCTATTTTATTGCTATTGTCACCACAAATGCCATTAATAGGCTGATGGTTATTCAATGCGTAGCTTAATGCTTTGATCAATTAGATAAATTCCAATTGGCTTTATTTTAACTTCATTTTGACTTGCTTCTAAACGTTTTAATTAAGATTTATTAACATTTATTATCTTAAACCCTACGTTGGATATCAAGTGGAAGTTAATAGCGTACAGTCAATTTACATATTGTGACACGCTCAAACGGACTAATCCTCAAATATTCATTTGATCCATGGTGCCTTCAAATCTTGACATCTAAGGAAGCGAATGGACTATTGAATAATTACATATTTCTATATATTATGGCATGCATTACATAACAATGAATAAATTCCATAAAATTGTATGTGATATGGAATAAAAATATTATCCATCACCGGAAACAATTTTATTGTCGATGTGGTTTCCCCTTTCGTCATTTAAATTATTAGTTTTATTATTCATTCAGCAGGACTTCAGTTAATCCTATCGGATCTTACGTTGGAGTTGTGTAGTGCTCTCATTTATATAAATGGAAGTCTTAAGGATTTCCGTTTGCTTTTAGAATACTCACTTGCCAAGATCCGGGCACGTTGTGCTAATGAGGTGAGATCCAGGATTATAATTGTCCCCTCAATCTCTTTTGTGTTCTCTCCCTATCTCTTTTTGTATACGCACATACTCACGCACACACACGCACACACACGCACACACACGCACACACACACGTATACGAGGTCTGATCAATAAGTATTCGGACTGTTGTCATAGTAGCGAAGCTAAAGCACGCGGAGTAAAGCCACTTGGTACAGCTTCACCTTGGATTCTGCTATGCATGTACACTAAGTTTTAACGTCTAGCTCACGTCTGCTGTTTACAGAAATGCTTGGAAGGAACGTGTGTAGCGTGTGATCGTCGCATTGACCATGGCAAGGGAGAGTTGTCATGGCAATACCTGTACAGAGGCCTATGCAATGTTACAATAAGTGTATGAAGAAGTGTGTATGAGTCACACACAGGTGTACGAGTGGTTCAGATGCTTCCAAGATGGCCGAAAAACTGTCGATATTTACGAACGTTCTGGGAGACCCGCAACCAGCAAAACTGAAAAAGACGTTACAGATGTGCGAGCAGCTGTGAGAGCAAATCATCGAATTACCATCTGTGAGTTATCAGAGGATGTGCAGATTAGTTACAGTTCAGTTCAGTCCATTATCACTGAAGACTTGGCTATGAAACGCGTGTCTGCCAATTTTATGCCAAAATTGCTTTCAACTGACCAGAATGACACGAGTTGCAGATGCACAAGCACTTCTTGATTGTGTCGAGAACGACGAAAGCTCTTTGAAAACTGTGCGTACGCTCTTGAACAGGTATGGCCAAGCTTTTCGCAAAATTTGAGGCAGATTCTCTTCTCAACTTTCTCTGTCATGGCCACTGCAACGATTACATGCTACACGCGTTCCTTCCAAGCACTGCTGTAAACAGCAGACATGAGTTAGAACGTTAGAAGTTAGTGCTCATACACAGCAGAGTTCATGTTAAATTTGTACCGAACAAATTCATGCTGTGTGCTTTAGATTCGTTACTATGGCAACAGTCCGGATACCTATTGATCAGACCATATATATATATATGCATACACACACAGATATATGCATATATACCTGTGTATGCATGTGAATAGATTTATACATGTATGTGAGGGCGTGTGTATGAGCGTAGATATGACCATATTACATTCGTTATGCATACACATTTTATTCTTAACTGCATAGTGTTGTTACGTTTATAAAGAATTACTGGCTGTCAAAATAATGAAATTACCTCTACACCAGTTATAATTTGTTTACATTCTTCATGAAAAGGTATATTCTTTTAATCTTCAGCAGTTGAGAAGAAGGTAAGCTATACCTAATACTTTGCAGGATAGAGGAAATTAGTTGGATGATACTAACTTTTAGCAACCGTTTATCGAAGCGTCATATATGGACATAAGTGTTACCATCAATGTCATAAAGACCTTACGTTCGAAACCTGTGCCAAGAGGTGTGTAATGTCATTGAGTATAGCATTTCATTACAAGCTAAAAAGCGAATACCAGCTCGTAATAATATAGTCATGTCATCTGCTGTGCTTACTTTAGTGTGGCCGAGAGACTATCTGTCTACAAGGGCACCGAAGGGCATCTACTGCAAGTGCACCGAATAAAATTAGCAAAAGACATGGTACATGCAATCTGGTTTTACTTGCTTGCATGTGGCCACTGCAGTTGGTTCCATGAGATCAGTGTATGTGTATGTATATATATATATATAT
>NC_068984.1:47728440-47730753 GCF_001194135.2 Octopus bimaculoides | reverse complement strand
AAGAAAAAAACTACTCAATAGACTATATGTTATTCATGTTAATACATACAGTGTACATTTAAACACATAAGAGAGATGTCCATAATAGGACATCTAACCCGCTAGAAGGAGCAGTCAAACTCCAAACCATAATTAGGGATAATTTCGAAAGGGAATGAAAATTGGAGCGCATCCTCTTCAAATTCTTGGGGGGGGGGGCAAGTTCCATTGCAAACGCGGTCCATCTTCTGTTAAAACCCTCTACGTGTACGGCTCGGCATGCCGTGTCTAATGATGCGCAGACATGCACTGAGGCTGCGGCATCTCCAGATATTCTGCCTAAAGGGTGAACAGGTGTGGTCACGGTTTCTCAGACAGGCTTTTCCCAGCTCGATTCCTTGACTGAGCTGCAGTCTTGGGTCAAGAAGAGACCGAGGAAAGGTGACTGCCATCTGAGAAGTGCTGCCTCCCAGTTCATTTGCTAAAAGGTGGGTGAATGTAGCGAAAATGGCCCGTGTGAGTGGACATACTCTAATAATGCGCCTACAGGTTAGATAATTTGAGAGGAAAAAAGAGTGCCCTTTCCGGATGCCCTCAAAGCGTCAAGTGGTTCAGGATTAGTGGGGCATCTGAACCATCTCCAGATGGTTACCCCCATTATTGGGGGATTTTCATTGTTATATTATTTTTAGTTTGACGTTATTGTCATTGTTTTTATTGTGTACTCGTTGTTTTGTGTAAAATCCTCACTGTCCGTGTCTACTGTATTGTCCCCTATATGTTGGCCCTGGTGGCCTATAAATGGGATTATTATCATCATTATTATTATTATTATTATAGGTTTAGGTAAGAAAAGAAACCGGAACAGAACATTCAATACATGTAAGAAGGATTTCCTATAAGTCCGAATGTTATTCACTTATTCACGTAGGCGCCATTCGGGGTTTATTTCTACGTGCTTTTTCTGAAGGTTTTGTATGTCGCGACTCATTTAATCTTCAGGTTACAATCTCTCTTTCTCTCTTTCTCTCTCTCTCTCTCTCTCTCTCTCTCTCTCTCTCTCTCTCTCTCTCTCTCTCTCTCTCTCTCTCTCTCTCTCCCTCTCTTGATCTATCTATTTATCTATCTAGCTAGCTGGCTAGATAGCTATATCTCCCTCTTTTTTTGTTGCACACGCTCCCTGTCCCTATTATTCTTCACTCTCTCATGCTTTCTCTTTACCTCTCCCTCTCCCTTTCCTCTACTCTCTCACTCCCTCTTTCTCCTCTCATCTCCCCCTCCCTCTATCTCTCTCTAATACTAAAGACACGCTTAAACGATAAACATTTGTGACATTCACGCCTTTCAGACGATCATTACAGTAAAGTTTTATGCTTTCAATTAGAAAGTAAAACTGTGTTGTATTTCCGCTTACAAGAGGATTACCTCTTTCGTTATTGTATAAGGCATACACATTATATTATATTGATACCTTAGAACTAGGTACTAGACACAATTATCAAAGGGAATTAAACAGTCAAACAAATTGATGTTAGTAAATTTATTGATGCTGAAGTAATGAAAGATACCCCGTTGGGATTTAGGCACAAAACATAAAGGGACAGAAGCAATTATTTAGTGTAAAGTAATACGGTTTCTGGAAATTCGCCTCCCTCAAGTAAACATTTGGTTGTGCAGTTTTGACAAAGATGTGCAATATTTTGTTCCATGAGGAGATTACATTTCCGTCGTGAATTCACAGCAGGAAGAAGCTAACTTCAAAATGCTAAAAAGGATAAAATTGTAAGGAACACACACACGCACACACATAAATACGCATGCGCGTTTTCTTCATAACATTGACTCCAAGATAATATATAAACAGTATTGTGATAAAGATTCCACGAGTTGACTTCTGTATTCTATGTGGCTTAATCATATTTCAGAGGAATGGCCTGAAAAACTTCAAACAGACTGAGGAAATATATGTCATGGCTCAGTGGTTAAAGTATCCTGCTCAATATTAATAAATAGAGAGTTCCAATCCCGGACCGAGCTGCGAGTTGTATTTTTGATAATAGACATTTTATTTCACGCTGCTCCAGTTCACTCAACTGTAGAAATGAGTTGGGACACCACTGGTACCAAACTGTATCAGCCATTGCCTTTCTCTTGAACAAAATCAGTGGAGCAGAGAGAAGGGACTGATATGCATGAGCGACAGCTGGTCTTACATAATTAACGTTACCCAGACTGGTGCCTCGGAGGGGAATTTTGTAGGTGCAGTCACATGATCATTCATGACCGAAGGAGGTCTTTACCCTTTACCCTTTATATATATATATATATATATAT
>NC_068984.1:47724575-47726868 GCF_001194135.2 Octopus bimaculoides | reverse complement strand
TGTGTGTATGTATGTATGTATGTGCGTGTGTATGTTTGTGTGTCTGTGTTTGTTCCCCACCCCCAACATCGCTTGACAACTGATGCTGGTGTGTTTACGTCCCCGTAACTTAGTGGCTCGGCAAAAGAGACCGACAGAATAAGTTCTTGGCTTACAAAGAATAAGTCATCGGGTCGATTTGCTACTCTAAAGGCAGTGCTCCAGCATGGCCACAGTCAAATAACTGAAACAAGTAAAAGAGTAAAAGAGTAAACTACTTTTATAATATATTCTCTAACCAAAACACTCAAACAATATACACCAATACACATAAAAAATATACAAAGTAATAATACACAATTACAACATGTAAATAAGTAATAAATACAAAAATGGGAAAACAGCTAAAAATATACTGTAATGCAAATGTACGACCATATAGATTTAAAAAGTATGGAAAACAGTCATAATAAATAAATAGACAAAATCCTTTCACTTTTACAATAATCTCTAACCAAAACACTAAAACAAAACACACCAGTACACATATAAAAGAATAAAGAAAGTAATAATGCACAATTACAACATATAAATAGATAATAGATAGAAATAATGTGAAAACCACAAAAAAATGTGAAAACCACAATATATAGCAATATAGATTTTGAAAGTATGGAAGACCCTACATTCAAAAAAACTATGTGCATACAACGAATTAGAGAAAACCCGGGTAAACCACAGTTTTACTCGGTTTGTTCATTTACGTGGCCGCTCTGAGCAAAATGTGATAGGGCATTACCATCTTGAGACATAAGTAATGTGTGTGTAAATTTGGGTGAAAATCAGTTGTGAATTGTGTGAACTGTATGCATTGCTCAATATACACACATATACTGTGATTTATATATACTAGCTTATGTAGACACAAACTTTTTGAAGTTGTATATTGATGTTATTCTTGACACTCCGTCGCTTACGACGTCGAGGGTTCCAGTTGATCCAACCAACGGAACAGCCTGCTCGTGAAATTAACGTGCAAGTGGATGAGCATTCCACAGATACGTGTACCCTTAACGTAATTCTCGGGGGTGTTCAGCATGACACAGCGTGACAACGCTGACCCTTTGAAATACAGGTACAACAGAAACAGGAAGAAAGAGTGAGAGAAGGTTGTGGTGGAAGAGTACAGCAGGGTTCGCCACCTTCCCCTTCTGGAGCCTCGTGGAGCATTAGGTGTTTTCGCTCAATAAACACTCACAACGCCCGGTCTGGGAATCGAAACCGCGATCCTATGACCGTGAGTCCGCTGCCCTAACCACTGGGCCATTGCGCCTCCACATTGATGTTATATATTAAGAAAAGAGTACTCAGGATCTGGATAAATACTATTTATTTAGCACCTTCATTCTCTTCAGGGATTCATCATGAACAGGTTGTTTACAGAGAATTCATACATTTTCTATATATCTGAGTTAGGAGAAATTTGTCTTCTTAGGTTTTACAAAAAGGGAGTTTGAGATGTGTTCATTTGAGATATTCTTTGTCATTTTGAGTTAAATACGAGTGTAGTAAATTTTTTAACAAAGCATACATGAAAGATCTGTGGTGACTTCGTTAGAGAGAAAATAAATAACGAAAGAAAGGTAGAAAAACAAAGAAAACTTGAACAAAAGATAGACAAAGAAAGAAAGAGATAGGGGTGTGTTTTTCTCTGGGATGGTTGAAATTCATGACAGGTCAAAGAGGTCAATTTTTAATCAGTGGCAATAAATTTCTTTTGATCATTGAATAACTGGCAGGATTTTTGTCTGTTGTCACGTTGCCCAGCTATAGAAAATAGAGGCTGTGTGATAAGTAGCTTGCTTGCCAGTCCCATAACTCCGAGTTCAGTCTCACTGCGTGGAACTTTGTGCAACTGTTTTCTGCTATAGCCTCGGATCAACCAAAGCCTTGTGAGTAAATTGATAGACGGAAACTGAAATAAGCCCGTCGTATATATGTGTGTGTGTGTGTGTATATTTGTTTATTTGTTTGTTTGTTTGCCTGCGCTGTCCCCCTCACCATCACTTGACAACTGATGTTGGTGTGTTTACGTCCCCGTAAATTAGCGGTTCGGCAAAAGAGGCTGATAGAACAAGAACTAGGCTACAAAGAATAAGTCCTGGGGTCGACTTGTTCGACTAAAAGTGGTACTTCAGCTTGGCCGCAGTCAAATGACTGAAAGAAAAAAAAAGAATGTGTGTTTGTGTGTGTGTGTGTGTGTGTGTGTGTGTGTGTGTGTGCGTGTGTGCGTGTGTGCGTGTGTGTGTGTAAA
>NC_068984.1:47717391-47724560 GCF_001194135.2 Octopus bimaculoides | reverse complement strand
GTGTGTGTGTGTGTGTGTGTGTGTGTGTGTGTGTGTGTGTGTGTGTGCGTGTGTGCGTGTGTGCGTGTGTGTGTGTAAAACCCAAGAATCGAGGTCTAAGAAGAAAATTAACGTCATGCAATCCGTAGTAAATATAAGAAATTTTCAAGCACAATAGTTATTCATTGAGACGGAAAGTTGTGGATATTTTTGTTGTCGAAGTGCGATAAATTGTTCTTTATATATTACGGTAGGCAACCAGGGTTACCGGGTATGCGAATAAGAAAACAAGAGTTAAGGAATAAAGTAGGAAAGATGCGAGCTACATGTTTTATAGCGAGCGGAACCTCGAAAATGCTAAATATCCGAACGAGGTGTATACCGCAGGCTACTCTTCATGCATATTTTTTTTTCTCCCTATTGAGAAATACGCTGTTACTCTATCCAGATTTAAAGCTGAAGTTATACCTGTAATTATTGGTGTATTGGGATATGTAACACAGTGCCTAAGTACCAACCTTAAGAAATTAGGCTTCTCAAAACCAGAAAGGAGAAAGCTGATATGAAAATGACAGATCTAAGCCATCGCTAGAAGTGTAAAAATCTGTAAAACTTTCTAGACGTTTATGAACTTGGTATATAGGAGCATGTCTAGATATGCAGGTATATGCATGATGATACATATATAAAGCAAAACATGCAAATAGTCACATACATACATGCATATATACATACAAAAACATCCTGTTGATATTGTTCAAACTCCAATGAATGAGGCTTGGATCTAGGTTAGGAACCGGCTATTTCTCTATTGGTAAGAAATCTTGAAATAAAACTGAATGATGACATACATACATATTCTTTTCTACTCTTGGCACAAGGCCCGAAATTTTGGGGAGGGAGCCAGTCGATTATATCGACCCCAGTACGCAACTGGTACTTAATTTGTCGACCCCAAAAGGATGAAATGCAAAGTCGGCATCGGCGAAATTTGAACTCAAAACGTAAAGACAGACGAAATACCGCTAAGCATTTCACGCGGCGTGCTAACGCTTCTGCCAGCTCGCTGCCTGTGCATACACGCATATTCAATACAGCAAACTGGTGGTCTAACATCTTAACTACTACCAAACTTTCGTTGTCCAACCTTCAGACCTCGGCAAAGAAATTTATTAAAAAAATTTGAATTATAGACAAATCTTGAATTGCAAATATGTCCCACTTGTATATATAAAGAAATATACTCAATATTTCACAATATTTCCAGGGCGTCGTTCTGTGCACTTTCGTTCTTTGCACGTGTGATGACACTATGAATACGAATAATAGGATTAGAAATGCTTATCATTCAACCACGGTAGTGGTTGAATATATTCTTAAGTCCACCATTTCGTCAATCGCAGCAGCTTCCAAGCTTCACCACTAATTCAGTTCTCAACTCAACTGCAAACTGTTAATAGTTTTAAAGAAGATACCTCCTCAGCTACACTTTTGGCATAAATAGTTTGAGATTTGGTTGACTAGAAAAAAGTTACATCAAAATATCTGCGACCTCAAGGGAGCAGTAAGGCAGATATTCATCTTCAAGTAACATAAACTTTTAATTTTAAATTAAAAATATACTTTTCTTAGACTTAAATGATAGAAAAATGCACGAGAAATTCAGAATCGTTAGTCGCATTGGGCAAAAATTTGTAGAAAAACTGTTATGAGGTAAAATGCTACGAAATTTGATATCGGTAAGGGAGTAAAACTTAAGCAATAAGAATAAAGAATATATTTCTAAAATGAATATTCTTATTCCAAGGCGGTGAGCTGGCAGAAACGTTAGCGCGTGGGCGAATTCTTTAGCGATATTTCGTCTATCTTCGTGTTTTGAGTTCAAATTCCGCCGAGGTCCACTTTGACGTACAGATTATTTAATTAATATTTTTTTTAACTAAACACTTTCAAACATCCGATACTGGTAGAATGCGTCACCCAGAACAGAATTTACTCTTAACAGTTTTGACAAAATTTTGTATTTTAGAAACGGTATTTTGTCTGTCTTTACGTTCTAAGTTCAAATTACGCCGAGGTCGACTTTGCTTTCACTAAGTGAAAAAAAAATTGATTTTTTGCGTCAAATCAAGTACCTTGACCTCCTAATATGCTGCAAATCCCTTGTTTTGGTTCGGAAAAAATGAGGTGGAGGTCCCCCCCCCCTCAATCCCGGAATCATCGCAAATTTTCTTTTTTTCGTTGTATGAATTCCTGTGACCTCCTAGTATTGCAAAATTAGGTTACTTCAGGTGAGCCTGGTAACTGATGGTTTTGAGGTCGTATTGTTTGTAACATTTGGTGAAGCATTTTGCAACCAACAACATGTTAAAAATCCCTGCCATTAATTTGGTGTGGAATTGTAATATCAAATAATTCAATCACATCATATATTTAAATTAAACATGAAAAGAAATTGAAAAATTATCATCACTTACATGGAAAAATTGAAATATTATCTTTCAGTATTTTATAAGCTAAAATCTTAAATTATTAATTGACACATTATTAATTATCTTATAACAGCAATGCCTGGAAAAATAATGGATTACATGGAAAAATGCGAACATGAAAAGTAATATTCTTAAGATTATAAACCTGAAAAAGTACAGGACAAGTTATTACACCTGGAAAAGTATAGGACAAACTATTACTTCAACTAAAGTAGAGAATAAGAAACTTTTTACTTAAAATTTGAATTTTAAAACTTATTTTATTATAGTTTACAAATAGCACTAAGTAGAATTTAGCTAATATATTACCTTAAATACAGAAAAAAGTGACTAATTAGACAAGCTTAAAAATTAGCTGGACAGTTTTGTACAATAAATTAAAAAGATGAGAACTGTAAAGAGTGATAAATTAGAAGAACTGGCATTCTTTGCTGCAATATTTTAACTAAAAAGTTTCTTATTCTTTACTTTACTAGAAGTAATATCTTGTCCTATACTTTTACAGGTGTGATAACTTGTCCTGTACTTTTCCAGGTTTATAATCTTAAGAATATTACTTTTCATGTTCGTATTTTTCCGTGTAATAATAATAATAATAATAATAATAATAATAATAATAATAATAATAATAATAATAATAATAATAATAATAATAATAATAATAATAATATTCTATCACGGTTAATATAAATACACTGTTTTTTCCTAACTAATCCTGAATTTTCAAATCTTCCTTGTTTATAAAATATACCCTCTATGATCGGTTACTATCAAACCACAACCCTTGTTTTTCCTTGCATTGTAAATACATTTTCTTAACCTATTTCTAATGATAATTTTAATTCTATTTTATCTCTATTATAACCCGGCATACTTATGCCTTTTCCATCTACTGTTAATAATTAATTTATATTCTGGTTTTATCTATTTATATAACAATTCCATTATAATATTTTCTTTATTTTCATTTTATATTACCTTAATTCTTTTTATATATCTTAACATAGCATCTTTTATTGGCTTACTTTTATAAATTTTTTTAAAAAGGAATTTCTTAGTATAGCTTCTATATAATTTTTTGTTATAGCTTTTATCATAATTCTTCTCTCAGATATTTTCTTATATTTCCTCGTATATTTTATAAATCTTAATCTTATATCCTTATATCTTAAGATTTCATATATTCTTCATATATTTTTCATAATTTTGGATGTTTTACTAATACTTTGACAGTTTTAAATTTTTTTCATATAGCCCACTGTATACATTCTATTGTATATATACAAAATATTTCATATGTTTTATAGTTCATGCTTTTGTGTACTCTCTATTCTTTTACTCTTTTACTTGTTTCAGTCATTTGACTGTGGCCATGCTGGAGCACTGCTTTAGTCGATCAGATCGATCCAAGGACTTATTCATTGTAAGCCTAATACTTATTCCGTCGGTCTCTTTTGTCGAACCGCTAAGTTACGGGCACGTAAACACACCGATATCGGTTGTCAAGCAATGTTGGAGGGACAAATACAGGCAAACAAACATATATACACACACACGCACACACACACACACACACACACACACACACACATATATATATATATATATATATATATATATATATATATATATATATATATATACATATATACGACGGACTTCTTTCAGTTTCCATCTACTAAATCCGCTCACAAGGCTTTAGTCGGCCCGAGGCTATAGTAGAAGACACTTGCCCAAGGTGCCACACGGTGGGACTGAACCCGGAACCATATGGTTCGTAAGCAAGCTACTTACCACACAGCCGCTCCTATGCTTATATATGTATCCTTTATATTTTTTAAAATTTTATTATATTATATTTTATATTTATATTTGGCTATATTTTTATTTATATTTTGTATTTCCTTATATTTTTAAAGTTTGTATAGCATAAAAATTTGGTGGAAATATATTATTTCTAATTTTTTTCATAATATTAGTTATATGTTACAACCTTATATTATCATATACTAAATTATACATAATCCCCTTATTTAGTTATATCTGAAATTTGTAAGGTTAAAACTAAGGTTAAAACTTACTTCTTCAATTCATATACCATCCATAATTCTTTAAGAGGTATACCTTTTAAAAGTTCACTTTTTCTTCCCCTTTAAGATGGCATTCAAAATAAGCCATATTGGCTACCCCTATCCCCTCTTCTCTTTCTATTATCACCACTCCCCCATCAGACATTCTCGTTTACCACCCCATGACCTACCCTTTTGGTGTTGATATAAACGGATGTAAAGTTCCATTTTCTCAGATAGTAGAACGATGTCATGATACTAATTAATTTATAACTTCTTAAAAATCTAATTTTAGATGTTTTGCAATTAACATTCTCCCTGTTGTCTTGGGTGCATAGATAACGGTGTCACTACTCTCATTCACCCCCACCCCCACCCCATACTCTAGCGTATGTTAATTTCTTGCTTGTCTTTCAACGTACTGTCCTTTTTTTCATTTTGCCAAACATTTAGCAGCGGAATCATTGTAAATATTTGCTTTCTATTGATGATATGAATATGTTTAACTATCTAACTTGTACTTTATGCTCGAAGTCTATGTGGTCATCTGATGAGAACGGTTTTCTTTGTAATGATGTAATACTTTCACATTGTAATTACATCGTTTAACCTACCCTGTTCGTCACTTCACTTATTACATTTACCGCGTTTATTTCTTTTTCCCCCACACTGACGCTACAGTCATCAGCAACAGCATAACTATCGATTCTAGTATCACCAGGATCGGCAAAACTATTGCCCACAAAACTGAAGCTTGTGTTGACGAAGAAGAAACTTGATTTCATCAGTAGCTGATATCTCCTCTATACAAACCAGTATTGTCAGGGCAATTGTTTTCATATGTGCTACCACAAGCAGCCGTTGTATCAATTCCAGCAGAAAAAATCCAACAGCAGGTACAGAAAACTTAGAGCTGACAAATTACTGAAGAATTTCGCAGCGGTCCATAACGATGATTCTCATAAGTTGGTTGTGTGTGTGTCTTTGGCGCGTGTCTTTACAGCAAAATCGATAAAGTACAAGATATTAAACAATGGACAATTAGCAACAACACTAGTTTCTCCTCTCTTCATTATTTTGGTTTCAACTAGGTGCAATCCTTCTCCAGAACGTCCTTTCTTGTTCATTCATTCTTTGTACAGTTTTTCTGCTGATACCGATAAGCAACAAATTAAATGAAATATTTGACATCAATCTCATTAGCTTTAAAAGGCCACGTCAAAGCTATTCATGCAGCTCCTCTACCCCAGACCTTGCAGACTAGACAGATATATAGGGGGCTATATTGTCGTCCTTAAAGAAGAAAAGAGATTTAAGTTGATAAATGAGATGATTGTTAGCAGTCATCTATACTTTTACAGGTGTGATAACTTGTCCTGTACTTTTCAAGGTTTATAATCTTAAGAATATTACTTTTCATGCTCGCATTTTCCCGTGTAATAATAATAATGATAATAATAATAATAATAATAATAATAATAATAATAATAATAATAATAATAATAATATTCTGTCACGGTTAATATAAACACACTATTTTTTTCCTGGCCAATCCTGAATTTTCAAATCTTCCTTGTTTATAAAATATACCCTCTATGATCGGTTACTATCAAACCACAATCCTTGTTCTTCCTATACAATGTTGGTTATGAAAACAATTGAATAGTATTTCACATTGTCAGAGAATTTATTCTTTGATTTGGGAACACATTATAGCAAGATTCCGAAACACATTGTAGCAAAATTCTGAAGCGCATTATAGCAATATTCCAAAGACTAGAATAGATTCCTGTACATACAGAGATACGGAAGAATTCGATGGGGACAAAAGTTTTTACTAGAGTGTAGTGGATATAAATATTAAGAAATAATATCAAAGCATGTTGGTAAACGTGGTTATCAATTCGAAAGTATAACAAAGATTATGTGTGTACGTTTGTATGTGTATGTGTGTGTGTGTGTGTGTGTGTGTGTGTGTGTGTGTGTGTGTGAGTGTGCGTGCAAATGTATGTAGGTGTCTGCATGTATGCTTTTATGTATATGTACATATGTGTGTGTTTATGTATGTATATGGAAAGAAAGGGAGAAAGGGAAAGATACACAGAGAGAAATTGCTAACATGAAGAAACCTTACAGAAAGAAATGTCTTTGAAAGTAATATATTCAGGCTGAAATTTATTGAAAAGAGTGGTAGGAAGACTCCAACATTTAGCACGTTACATTTCTACACAGGTTTTTCAGAAGGAATATATATAAATATGTACGTATGTATGTATGTATGTATGTATGTATTTATGTATGTATGTATGCATGTAACAGTGAGAGAGAAAGGACGAGGGAGGAGGAAGAAAACTAAGTGGAATAGGAGGAGGAAATGAGGGTACGAGAAGCAAGGGGAATAGAAAGAGAAGAGAAAGAGGAGAGAAAGAGAAGAGAAAGAGAAGAGAAAGAGGAGGGGAGAAGAAGGGGAGGAGGAAGGGGAGGAAGAGGAAAGGAAGAAGGGGGTGAGGAGGAGGATGTGGAGGTGGGAGAAGGAGCTAAGGAAGGGGGAGGATAAAGTGGAGGAGGAGGAGGGGAGGATAAAGTAGAGGAGAAGGGGGAGGAGGGGAGGATAAAGTAGAGGAGGAGG
>NC_068984.1:47709655-47717316 GCF_001194135.2 Octopus bimaculoides | reverse complement strand
AGAGGAGGGGAGAGATGAGGAGGGAGAAAATGGAGGAGGAGGAAGTGGAGGAGGGGAAGAGGAGGAGGAGTAGAGGAAGGGAGAGGAAGAGGAGGAGGGGAGAAAGAAGCCGAGGAAGTAGAAGAGGAGGTAGTGGAAGTGGAAGAGAAGGAAGTGGAAGTGGAGGAAGTGGAAGTGGAAGTGGAGGAAAAGGAAGTGGAAGGGTAGGAAGTGGAGGTAGAGGAAGGGGAGGGGAGGAAGGGGAGGAAGAAGAAGAAGATGAAGAAGAAGAAGAAGAAGAATATTGTAGGATAGAAGGACGACTGGGTGGATGGATGGATGGATAGATGGATGGATCGATCGATAGACAGATAGATAGACAGACAGACAGACAGACAAACAGACAGATAGTTAGTGAGTGAGTGAGTCAGTCAGTCAGTCATACAGTCATACTTCCTTTCATTACTAAATTTAGACTAAATTGGGTGCCATATGAAAAAAGCATTAATCTTCATTTATTATGCGGCTAACTCAGCATAGAAAGTACCAGCAAAAATAAAATATACCAATATTTTGATGGATGGCTAGATGGATGAAGAGATAAATGGATGGACAGAAAGATAGATCGATTGAGTGGTATATGAATACATGGATAAAAGATAGACGGATAGACAGACAGACAGACAGACAGACAGATAGATAGATAGATAGATAGATAGATAGATAGATAGATAGATAGATAGATAGATAGATAGATAGATAGATAGATAGATAGATAGATAGGTAAAGAAATGCTTAAAGCAGAATGTAATTTTTTTTATACATAGTTAACTAAATGGAGGAATCAAAATTCAAACAAAATGTTTCTGGTAACTGCATAATTAGTAACAACTAGATTCTGAAGAAGAGCATTTGACAAAAATAGGCACCATGTGAAATAAACAAGGGTATCTATTCATTGCACTGTTAACTGCGGTATAGAAGATCCTGACAAATATGAAATAAAATGCGTCATATTTCGTTTTTGTTAGGATTGTATAGAACTGAGTACGTAAAAGAAAAAAAGTAAACGGCCACATAAGATCACATAAAAAATAAATAGTGAATAACAGCAACAACAACAACGAAGACGACACCGACAACAACAACCGGCTCATGATCCAACAAATAAAAAAAAGACTAAAGCACATACAGAGAGAGCCATTTCGAAAATCTAACAGAAGCTATAAATGAAATACTAAAACTAGTCATAACAAAATCAATATCTGTGGATCAATGAAAACACCTCTCCAAGTTAAGAATAAATGAACAATTATAGAAAATAATAGCCAATAATGCAATGAGGCTCTTCAAGAAATACTTTCGGCAAAAAGAAAATCGCATTACAAAAATACCTAAATTTATGTAGTTGCTAGGGAAACTGGCTTGAAGTAAATATTTCCTAGCCAAATCTCACCTAAATACAGCAGGGAAAGATGAAATACAAGATCAAATAAAAAGGAAAAGAATCCTTACTTGGTGAAATAGGGAGGAAGACATCTAATTTATATCTATGCATATAAATGTACGCATGTATGTGTATATATATATATATATATATATAGGGAGAGAGAGACAGACAGACAAACAGACAGATAGATAGATAGATAGATAGATAGATAGATAGATAGATAGATAGATAGATAGATAGATAGATAGATAGATATAATCATAACAAATAGAATTCCGAGGAGATAGATCTTTTATGTGAAAGAAATATTTAAGCAACTAATCCTAGCATTAACATTCTAGATGGGAACTGAAAAAATGTTTTAAAATTATGAGAGCTTCTCCCAAAGAATCTCGTACTTGATATAGACAGTCAATTACTTTCGAAGGATATTATTAAAAAGAATATATCAGAATAAAAGTTCAATCATATTGGGAGAGCATATGAAGATAAATCATAACAATACAATATATGATGCATAAAAACAGAAGCAGAGTGAAACAAATCACAATACTTTCACAGGATTACTCTAGTAGAGCAAAAAGAGGATTTCCTCATAGGCAAAGGCATGTGCTTTCGGGTTCTGTCCCAATGCACGGAACATTGGGAAAATGTTTTCTACTAAAGCTTCGGATTGATAAATAGATTGTCAATAAATTTTGCTGGTGGAAACTGCTTGGAATCCCAACGTATAATTGTGAATGTCGTTGTGTTCGATTTTGTACGCTCCGCGCTTGACAACCGGTGTTCATTTATCTACTTCCCCTTAACTTTGCGGTTCGACAAAAGAATCGATAAAATAAGTGTCAGATTTTCAAAATCAGCACTGAGAACGATTTGTTTAAGTAAATTATTCAAGGGGGTGCCCCAGGATGGCCGCTGTCCAATGAGTGTAACGAGTAAAAGGTAAAAAATAAAGATGCAATTCGATACACTAAAATTGGGATTACTGGTTAAAGGTAAACAGAATGTAATATGTTTTCGGCTTTTTAAACCCTGTTATGTATATGTGTGTGTGTGTGTGTGTGTGTGTGTGTGTCGGTGTGCGTGAGTGTCGATGTGTGTGTGATTGTTTTGTTTTTTTTTTTTCATTTTCATAGTGAAAGTAAGAGAAAATGCATTTGTTCCTATTTTTTACATTCTGAGTTCAAATTGCGCTTTCCGTTTCTCCGGGATAGATAAAATGAGTACCTGTCAAGTAATGGGGTCGATTATTATCGACTAACTTCTTCCTCTTAATGTCGTTACTTCGAGTCTAAATTAGAAACGATTAATTACTAAAGATCCTAGAATCAACATCTGACTGCTTACAAGATGGGAAAGCAATATTAATTTTAAATGTTTTTTCACTGAACCAGTTCATTCAAACTGGTGAAGCTTTATTTGGTATGATTGAACCCAACATCTGTTATGCATTAGAATTATTCTAATATACACGCAGGACCCCTCACTAACCAACAGCCAAAGACCGCTAATAGCAAGAAACAAAATAAATATCTTCGTCTTTGATTCCACATCCAGATTGAGATCTAACATTGTGATGGCGTTAATATATTGAGCTGTAATTATTCGCGTGACATGGTACATTTCTTTTCCTAATACTTAATAGAATGGAATTTTCCTTGGAGTGTATTTTTCTCACGAGAAGAAATTATAGTTTTTTCTTCAGGATAGAAGTAATTATTTATTATTTAATGCAAAATCATACTATTGACGTTCGAAACCAATTAAAGTTAAGTATTTTTTTTCTGCCTTCGTCTATAACAATCCTCCAAAGTAGTGCGCTAATCTTCACATCTAAAGTTAAGTACCCTATTCCGTAATGTTGCTGATATTGCTTTTCTATTATCAACAGCCGTACACGTCAATATCTTTATATGTAATCGGTACAGTTTATCGAGAAACCAGTGGATTTAGTTCGATGCAAAATTATGTAGAAGCATAAGTGGATAGAAGAAAAGGAAGTGAAAGAAAGGTGTGATCAGAGATACTGTCGTTCTGTCAAGTTGGTGATGTTGTTATAATGTGGTATTCTATTGGTAAGTGCCTGGTTTGTGATATAATTGGCCTCACATCGATCTTTCTATTTCCTGTTTTGAGGCGGTAGTCATAGAACGTTTGTACCCACATGGTTGCGGAACCCCTCTTCTATATGTTGGCTATGGTCTTAGTTTAGCTGCAGCTGTTATTGCTCCTGCTCTTACTACTGCTACTTACTACTACTGTTGTTGTGGCATCGGAGTCGTTAACACCCTTTCTTTCAAGGTACAAATCCTTCTGATGATTGATTCTGTCACTTGCATAACTCGGAACGTCCAGCCCTCCAGCAACTTTTTCATCCTCTCCTCCCCTTCCTATCTATATTTCACTGTCCTCTATTCTTTATCACATAACTTTACAATTTCCGTTCGCAATTAGTACTTTTGAAAAACCTCAGTTTCTATAGGAAACTAGAGCACAAGAACTCCTCTCAATTGGCGTTCCTTTTCGCAACAAAGCAGCAAAAATGTGCGATCACAAACTGCAAATTAATAACGGCACTTACAACATGGAAGAGCCATTTAGCTATCTAATAACATACAAAACTGTTGAATTCACTTTAAATTTCATAAGGTGTCAAAATCTTTCTTACACAATAGCGTCGACTGCACAGTTTTATTCAAAACCAGCTGTGTACCCATAAGAAAAGGTATCTTTCAGACATTCACTTCACTTCTCGTTTGCCTAACTCTGGAACCATAAGCAAATTTATTGAAAGAAATTACTAATAGTTGCAGATGTTACAGACAATCTGTAAATCATTTCTTCTACATGGAAATGACATCAAAATATCAATATCCAGTTGGAAGTCTTACTAAAAATTTCTCATAAAACTAACCAAACATAAAAATATATATTAAATTAGACAAATGTGACAAAGCTAAAAGAAATATAAAAGAAATACACAAACTAAAGCTGAGAATATGTTACGATGTGTTTGTATTCAATGTCATAGAACACAATTTAAGTAGCTGCCTTGTCACTAAAGAAATAAATAAAGCCCAGCTAAGCTCTCATTTTCTGTCTCTAAAGATAAAGTGAAATTGTTCACATCTGTCTATGCATATCTATTTAAACTGAAAATGATCAAGGTGTACATGTATGAATCAACAGAATAGACGAGTTTCTTCATAAAGTATTTAGTTACGTCATCTTTACAGAGTAGATATTCTCGAAGAAGAATTTGAAGTATGAGTAATGTTAACTGGATTTAACAAACTATACACCTAATTCTCAAAATAGGTACTTATAGTGAATTAGTAAGACCCTAATAGGACATCTATAACAAACTCGCGCTATTCAAAAGTAACCATTAATATTCTTCTGATAATCATTATTCATGTAATTCTTGTTAATATTCTGTTTTCCTACTTAGTCCCTACATGCATATGCAACAGAAAAAGCTCATTGGTAGACAATATATGAACATGTAAGCAGAATCATATGTGCGTTAATATCGTTATATATGATTGTACATATATGTTGTGTATATTAATATATATGTGTGTACATATAAATGTATTTGTGTATATGTGTGTATTGTGTGTATATTTGTAGATGTATATAATGTTATATGTAAGTGCGAGTATGTATATATACATACATACTTGTGTGTGTGTGTGTGTGTGTGTGAGTATATATGTAATTATTTATGTACATGTGTTATGCGTGTGTATACATGAATGTGTATATATATATATATATATATATATATATATATATATATATATATGTATGTATGTATTATGTATCTGGTTGTATGTGTTCACATGTGTATATACATATTTGGGTATGTGCGCAATCTATTTGTATATATGTGTGCATATGCTGACTTAAGTATCGGTTAAGATGACTGGCAAGTAACACCCTAGCTGCCAATAGCGAATAATCAAGCGTAGGAATATTCCACTGGTATCTTTAAAACGTTATAACAACCATTATATCGCTCTCCCCAGTATCATAGACACCACGGAGACTTAGGTACTTATTCCTTATCTACTGGTATTAGAGAAAATTCTCTTTTCTTCTATGGGTATTTAAGAAAATTCTTTGATCTAGTTTAACACAGTAGTTATGGTCATTCATACTATAATGCTCTCTGAAATCTGTTATAAATCTTAAAAGTTATTTGCGAGTGTTAAGCAACCCTTTACGACTTGATAATGTAATCTGTTTAATAGCATTTCCTTATGTAACGATTTTATTATTATTAATGAAATGTGCGTAGGATGACGTAAGCAAATAATTTATTAACAAACTCTGTTCTATATGTGTGTGTGTGTGTGTGTGTGTGTGTGTCTGTGTGCCTGTGTGTGAGTTTACGGATATATATATATGTGTGTGTGTGTTGACATACATATATATATGTTTGTCTACGTACATGTATCTCTGTCTGTCTATCTGTCTGTCTATCTGTCTGTCTGTCTGTCTGTGTGTATGTATGTATGATGCGTGAATGTTGTACGACCTGCAGAAAATAACATCCAAATATGTTTTATTCATACGTACAATTATTTAAAAAGAAAATATTCGATAACATAATCCTTAAGAATTTGCTTCTGTATTTCAGATAAAGGAAAACACAACGTGGTCCATGGAACGGTGGATAGTCACAGCTGGAAAGCTCTCATCATGTATCAGCTTAATCAGGGCTGCCTACATAGAACAGTTGGAGGCGCAATGGCCTAGTGGTTAGGGCAGCGGACTCGGGGTCATAGGATCGCGGTTTCGATTCCCAGACCGGGCGTTGTGAGTGTTTATTGAGCGAAAACACCTAAAGCTCCACGAGGATCCGGCAGGGGAAGGTAGCGAACCCTGCTGTACTCTTCCACCACAACTTTCTCTCACTCTTACATCCTGTTTCTGTTGTGCCTGTTATTCAAAGGGTCAGCCTTATCACAATGTGTCACGCTGAATATCCCCGAAAACTACGTTACGGGTACACGTGTTTTTGGAGTGCTCAGCTACTTGCACGTTAATTTTACGAGCAGGCTGTTCCGTTGATTGGATCAACTGGAACCCTCGACGTCGTAAGCGA
Organism: Octopus bimaculoides; assembly: GCF_001194135.2. Classification (NCBI taxonomy): domain Eukaryota; kingdom Metazoa; phylum Mollusca; class Cephalopoda; order Octopoda; family Octopodidae; genus Octopus; species Octopus bimaculoides. The sequence goes on along the minus strand of NC_068984.1, from coordinate 47,710,771 downwards.
CGGAGTGCCAACAACATAGAACAGTTATCCCCTATAATTTTTTAAGCTGATCAGAATTCCCCAATAACAGTGACTTTAAAACTATCCTCTTACATTTCCTGTCCTGAATAATAGTAATCCTAAACTTCCACCTAAACGACAAATATACACTAAACAGTACTTTCATATAAATGTCCATGCCATTGCCAAAAACTTTTAATGTAGCCAGTTAGGCTATATCAATAAAAGTCCTGCCTATAATAATTGGTGCTTTGGGAACAGTAAGCAAAGATATAGGCAAATGGCTGAAGGGGGTTGAAATAAAATGCCCGGTAGAGCTCCTACAGAAAGTTTGTCCCTTAGGGACAGCAAGGATTATCAGGAAGATTTTAAGCACTTGAAAGACTGCTGAATACTTATGGATACCTGAGGTAACAGGCAATGACCTGCTAACCACATAAATCCAACTAGGAATAAGATCGAGCCTGAGCCAAACAAAATAATAATAATAATAATAATAATAATAATAATAATAATAATAATAATAATAATAATAATAATAATAATGGCCTTGATAAATGTGCAAAAGCTACCTTTATCAAAGGAAAAATGACAAAAACATCTAATGTGAACCTTGACCAGCAAAATGTCATAAAAGAGTTAGAACCAGTGGAGAGCTACAAATACCTAGGTGTAATTGAAGGGGACAATATCAAACATTCAGTGATGAGGGAAAGGATTAGAAGAGAATGTTATCGCAGGGTGAGAGCAATACTGTGGACAGAGCTGAACGCGAGAAACAGGATCGAAGCGATCAATGCTCCAGCCATACCAGTCGTCACTTACAGTTTCAATATCGTTAACTGGTCAATTACTGAAATAAGTAATGTTGACAAAAAAATACGAAAACTGTTGACAATGCATAGAATGCACCACCCTAAGGCAGATATAGAACGTCTTTATCTGCCAAGAAAAGAGGGAGGCCGAGGACTTGTATAGCTGGCATTATCAATGAAGGTAGCCACAATTGGCCTAGACACCTATCTGAAAAACTCTGAGGACTGGATGCTAAAACTTGTCTTAAAACATGAAAGCAAGAAAGCATCTTACTCAGTAACAAAACAGGCAAAGGAATAT
>NC_068984.1:47706430-47708373 GCF_001194135.2 Octopus bimaculoides | reverse complement strand
GTTTTATAACAGGCAGAAAGAAAGAAAAAATAGAAAAAGGAAGACGACAGAAAAAAAGGAAAGAAAAAGAGAGAAAGAAGAATATTCAATCAAACAGTTTTGCATAAATTTCATGATACTCTCCTGTCATCTTATTCATTCCTCCAGGGCGTGATGCTAATATCCCGCAAACATATTTCTCCTCATACATTCCGAGAAGTGAAAGTGGGGTAGATTCAGAATATTTTTTGAGAATATGCACTTTCAAGTCTTCTTCAAAATTGCAACCGCTTGAAACGAAATGTTCAACAAGTTCTGTTGAACTACTGTTCTTGTACCTGATGTCGAATCTGTGCCCATTAAACCTTTTGTCTAATTGTTCTGTTGTATAACCAACATAAATCAAGTTGTGTTTCGTGCATTCTGCAGCGTACACTAAATGGGAATCTTTACATGTTCCCCCTTCTGTATAAATCATAACATTTCTGTTATGATTTCAGATATATGTATGCGTGTACGTTTGCCGAAATTTGCCGAAAGTGAATTCGGCCATCTTTTGTCAGAACAAACCATTGAACCATCTCATTCTCTCTGAAGAGCGCAAGTTTTAGTAAACAGTGATGACTCATACAAAAGACGAATGGTAATCGACTATAGCCAAACAATCAATCGATACACACAACTCAACACCTACCCTGTGCCACGTATCGATGAACTAGTTGAGAAAATATCTCGCTTCGAGATATTCCGATCTTAAGAGAGCTTATCATCAAATCCCTATTCGCGAAGATGAGAAAAAATTTACAGCTTCGAAGCATGTGAGAAACTGTATCATTTCCGTCGTATACCATTCGGAGATATACAGCTTGTTTTCAACGTATCATTGATAATCTTATCAAACAAACAAAGCTAGTGGATATATTCGCCTACGTTGACGTCACGATATGTAGACGCGACAGAAGACATGATGAGAATTGTGAAAGTTTCCTACTAGTCGCGAAGACATACGGGCTTACCTTCAACGATATGAAAACAGCCATTGCCGCCAGGACTATCACTCTCCTGGATTATGAAGTACTCAAAAGGGTAATCAGACCAGATCCAGAACAATTCTGCTGGTCAACAGCACCTATACTCATACAACTTACGAAGTTGAAAGACGTAAACTGTCTGGAATATTATAATGCTGCATGTTATATTTTGATGCCTATCAACTTTACGAACTTTCCTAGTCGTACTCAGATATTTCAGCGAGGAAGAATGTGGTAATGATCATTGATATTATAACTATACCTATACATGATATACTCATTATTGTTAATAATACGACAGCCGACTGAAAACGAGGCTTTGGGATGAGAACGTGGCTTGGTAAGGGTATTTAAAACATGGCTGTCTGCTGACCAGCAGCTACTACTGACGAATACAGCACCCCCGTCCTTAGAAAAGTAAAGCCTACTTACGACCAATCTTTTCAGCCTCCTCTATTAACGAAACTCAGAATTGCTACACTACTACCACAGAAATGTTGTAATCTATGAAATAAAATCGGACGTAAAACGTACCAAACTTGCTAATAAATACTGCAATCTGTTTGTTCAAATGAACTTTTCAAGGCTTTACGCTAGACTGGCAACAATCTAGTGACTGAAATATAGGAAATCTACATACCTATGATTGCGTGCATACATACATACATACATGCATGCATACATACATATATACATATGTGTATGTGTGTGGCTGTGTGGTAAGAAGTATGCTTCTCAACTACATGGTTCCGCGTTTAGTCTTACTGCGTGGTACCTTAGGCAATTATCTTCTGCTATAGCCTCAGGCCGACCAAAGCCTTGTAAGTGAATTTGGTAGGCAGAAACTGAAAGAAGACAGTCGTATATATGTATATCTATATGTGAGGCTTGGTTTGTTTACGCTTTTCCCTCCGGTTTTTTGTTCTATGTGTG
>NC_068984.1:47705870-47706330 GCF_001194135.2 Octopus bimaculoides | reverse complement strand
ATATATATATATATGGATATATCTATTATTTATATTATTATTTGATTGAACGCCACGTATCCATCTCAAAGGAAGTATGTTTATCTTAAACATTTTGTGCGACTCTAACCTATACTGGTCTAACGACCCTCCATGTTTGTTTTCGTTCGATTTCCTTGTATGTCATCATTGTCCTGTTTTTGTTAACAACTTTGACCTTCCATAAAAATCCAAAATTTTATTTTGGCTCTTGTAGGAGCAACTGCCTTTGAAGACTCATATTGTCGTTCAATGCTCGAAATGAGGAGTAGATAGGCAGCTGACAACTGATGAAGGGTCGTTCTTTATGTTACTTGTCCTATTTTCCATTTATTTCTCTCATTGTTTTCGTATTCAACTTATTTGTTTTCGTAATTCATGTTGTGTACTGTTTCTGATGTCCTGTACGTATATATGTATGTATATATATATATATATATAT
>NC_068984.1:47696988-47705268 GCF_001194135.2 Octopus bimaculoides | reverse complement strand
TATATATATATTTATATATATATATATATGTGTGTGTATATATATATATATATATACATGTGTGTGTGTGTGTGTGTGTGTGTGTGTGTGTGTGTATGTATATATGTATGTATGTATGTATGCATGTATGTATATGCATATATATATATTATTTATATTATTATTTGATTGAACGCCCCGCATCCATTTCCAAGTAAAGTTTATTTTATCGACGCAACATATGTAATCAGAATGTACAACGATTCAAAAGTTAAGTGGTGTTATAGCTATCTATAAATATTAAATAAACGAGGAAAATTGACTTGAAATTTAGGAGTTAATGAAAAGTTGTAATACTTGTATGGACAGGTACTTGGTGATGCATTCATAATTGATTAATGGCCCATTGCTTTAAATTTTGTGCTCACCAGTTAGTCCTAAGATATCTTGACAAATATAAAGAAACTTTCTTTATTGCAGGGCAAACAGCTGTAGAATTATATATATCGCTGCTGTAGTAGTTGTTGTTGTTGTTGACAACACGTGTCGTTAGCTTATAACCACCAACAGGCAAACGATTGGACTGATCATTTAATATAACATCAAAAAATTTTTAAAAACCGTTGTAGAAAGAACGGTAGGAGAAAATATCGTTTAAATGTTCTAGTGAGCGCAGGGATATAGGATAGGACGCTTTGATATAAGGCAGATGCATGATTAGTTGATACAGAAATCTATATCCTACCATTTTAGTTCGACTATGCGAGAGAATGATCATTAAATGTCGATAGTGAGTTGGCAGATAAATGGTGCTCTTAACAAAATAGAGCTAATGGAAATAATTCAAAGAACCATGGGCAGGAATTTGAATAACTAACAGATGAGGTGAACTGATTGTCGTGCGAATTACATTCTGAATATAGTTACTGAATTTAATTTATTGGGTTTTCCTTTCAGCTAGATACGGAATGTACAAACCTCACAACAACTGTTGGCGATACCCAAGTATTTCATTAAGAAATTCTCTAGTGGATCTGCCGAGTAAGGAGAGAACAATTTGATCTTCGTTTAAACGCAGGATACAACAATGGAAATGTCTTTCGGGTTCTTAATTTACATATTCATCGTGGTTCTGACCTACCTTGCCTGTCGATCTCCTTTTGCACACCTTGATAGAGATAAATAATGCTTTCAAATTTTGGCACAAGGCCAGCAATTTCGGGAGAGGGGTATGTCGATTACATCGACCCCTATGATCAATTGGTACTTACTTTATCGACTCCGAAAGGATAAAAGGAAAAGTCGACTATATCGGAAAGAGAACTCAGAACGTAAAGACGGGCGAAATGCTGCTAAGCATTTTGTCTGGCGTGCTAACGATTCTGCCATCTCGCCACCTTAAGAGAGAGAAATAATAAATTACATTTTTGGACGTGGAATACTTTGGATAGGGGTACTTTGGTAATAAGGAATATTTCAATGTATCAAGAATTTATTCTCTACAACATTCAGTACAAGCTCAATTAACAATCGAAATTCATGGATGAAGAACAAGGAAACTACAGCTCAATAAAGGATTCAATACTTTATATATCTAGTGTAATTTCATTGATTAAAGTGCTATAAACTTACAGCTGAGCACGTACTTCAATGTATCATTGTATTCTATCAAAGGTCAGAGTAACTATAGATTAAGATAAATAGCATATATTATGTACGTCAATACAAAAGGCAACATAGTAACATAACAAGAAAACACAATTTAGAAAAACTTAAAAGAAAAAAATCATTATCGTTAAGGCTTAGTTCAAACTGACATGTTTTCTAGAACATTATACAAAATTTTAACATCCAGCGGTCAAAAACGAAGATGAGTTTATTTGATGTGCGACTATGTTGGTATCAATACAGAATCAAACAGAAAAAGATCAATGGAACGGTAAATAAAGATGACGTAAAAGAGTATTTAAACATGTTCTGTGCATTATCACAATTTCTATGTAGCCCATCTGCATAACTAAGCAAAATACTAAAAACGAAAAGCGAACTAGAGATACGAAGAGCTCAGTATTTTACGCACACTTCAACACCTCCAGTCACCTCTATACACACTGACAGTTCTCTACTACTACTACTGCTACTGACACTATCCCTCATTCCACATAACTAAGACGGAAACCTTCGAAAATTCTAAACACTGTTCTGGAATACATCCCTTTATTGATGATGTACATCCCAGTACACCACAAGTATTATTCATTCAATTCACAGTAGGATATAACAAGAGTTAAGAGGTTATATGATTAACTGCCAGATGTAAGAAAATAAGTATCTCAAGTGACTTATAACGCATGTTATAGATGAATGCAGGATAAAATTATGAAAACGTATTATATAAAGTAATTATTTTCAAAATGGATCGTATGAACGTTAAATTACTAACTACATATACGCTTTTGATAAAAGTACAAAAATAAAAAACAAAATTTTAAAAAATACAAAGCAAATAAGTAATCTTTCTTTCTATCATAGGTACAAGGCCTGGAATTTGTGAGGAGTTGTGGCTAATCGATTACATCGATTCCAATGCGAAATTGGTGCTTATTTTATAGACTACGAAAGGATGAAAGGCAAAGTCCATCTCAGAGGAAATTCAACTCAGAATGTAAAAACGGACGAAATGCCGCTAAGCATTTTCCTCGCTAAGCAATTCTGCCAGCTTCCCTATTAGGGGTACTCGTGGGATTAACCATCTATTGCATATAAGAATCCAACAAAATATTAATTAATCAAAAATATAAAATAACACATAAAAGCATTAAATACATTTGATAGCTCCAAAGTTAATTAAGTTTGTTAATTCTGCAAAGAAAATTCTTTTTAAAATATATAAAAGTAACAACATGAGCAAAAACAAAACAAATTTCATGTAGACATGCAATGAATGTATCAATTACAATGTTTATTAGGAGGTAATGCAACAGGTGGGTGTTACTGAATAGTTTGTTTATGTAGTTAGTCTTGTTCGCTATGTTGTAAGGGTAGATGCGAAATAATTAGTAATATCAAATTGCATGATGCTAGTACTTACTTTGTTAGGAATATCATTAAACTAGTCTATCTCAGCTTGAATATTTACCCGCACAAATATATAGGCGCAGGAGTGGCTGTGTAGTAAGAAGCTTGCTTCCCAACCACATGGTTCCAGGTTGAATCCCACTGCGTGGCACTTTGGGCAATTGTCTTCTACTATAGCCTCGGGCCGACCAAAGCCTTGTGAGTGGATTAGGTAGACGTAAACTGAAAAAAACCGGTCGTATATATGCGTGTGTGTGCGTGTTTGTCTCCCCCCACCATCACTTGACAACCGATGTTGGTGTGTCTATGTCCCCGTAACTTAGTGGTTCAGCAGAAGTGACTGATAAAATAAGTACTAGGCTTACAAAGAATAAGTCCTGGGGTCGATTTGTTCGACTAAAGGCGGTTGTCCAGCATGGCCGCAGTCAAATGACTGAAACAAGTAAAAGAATAAAAGAATATACACACACACACACACACACACACACACATATATATATATATATATCGTTAACTAGTTATTAAAAAATCAACAGTTTTTATAGGTAAATCAAAGCAAAACAAAATATAGGGACATTATAGCTCAAGAAAAGCACATTCAAGAAAAAAAAAAAGAAAGAAGAAAAAACCGTGATTCAAAACGAAACTAAATTATTTTGTGTCTATCACTGGTATACAACAATTATTTTAGAGGATCTCAGAAAAGATATTCTATAAGATATTTACGTGACTTTTACTGATATTTTCTTGACTTGTATTAATAGAAATCCGAGAAAAACAAATCCAATAAATAAAATATTATAAATCGTTCTAAAGAAATTACGTTCGTTTGATGAAATGCTTACCTTTAAATTATTTAAGGAAAGTTTCTCCCATCGATAATATTGGTGTTGCTTGTTTTATATGACACGGGATAGAATGTAAAAAGGTATTAAACAATCCTTTTATTTGCTAGAGGAAAAGACACGGAAAAACATAACTCCTTGACGTCTTTAATAATGTATCTTAAAATTGCATGTGACAGTTTAAGACACTTGGTGCAATCATCATTCGGGAGAAGATAGAGTATGAAATAAAAATCGATTTCCATGAATATTACCATTACATTTAGCTCAATACTCATGGGATGAACAATGTAAATAAGTATAAGGAAATTGAAATTCTGAATTATTCAAGAAAAGTAGATCGCTTTTACAGAAAAATCGAGCTTCTATAAATACCTGCTGCACAAACTGTTTTCTGTGTCCTTTCCAAACGTTAATTTGAAAGTTTTAAAAGACTGTTCCATCAATGTATGGGGAAACTTGCCCCTCTCACCTTCGCACTATTCCTAAGATCTTTCACTACCACCTAACTACTCAAATTTATCTTGTGTATTGTTTTTTCTTAAATTTATTTTATATTTCACTCACACACGCATATGCATACGTACATATATGCATCCATGCATATATATATATATATATATATATATATATATAGAAAATCACATCTTGAAGGCGGAGAAAATTAAACCAGAATACCATAGTTACAGGAAATTATAGTGTTTAATTCGAACTGAGGATCTTCACAAACAGTTACTTTTAGTTTCGCCTAATTGATTATTTTCACGTAATTTTACGTAATCGATCATCAACTTATGGAACTATACAATAATTTTAAAAGGAGCAGTGAGAATCAGACTACAAATACTCAAATGAACATGTCATCTTGTTTGAACAGAGGATTGCCAAATTTCAAAATCCATAGCATATATTGTATAGTTCGCCCGACCACTTGTAGACACAATATATACATATAGAGAGACAATGATACAAATAAACAAATGAACTCACTGAAGACGGGGATCGGATCTTTCCATTATTTGTTTGTTGCCATTATTAGTCGCATATTCTGGTGAACTACCTCTGCCAAAACTATGAAGTGACTCCGAGACCTCAGAAACAGCTGTCGGACTTGTAAGACCATATATTCTCCCGTTTATTTTTTGTGCCTTTGTACTCTGTGTAAGTTTGTTCTGTTAATTTAAAATATCTATATATTTATACTTGAATATTCATCGAATGAAAATTTTCTTTCTCTCTATTTACAAGCATACATGTGTGTATATATATATTGTACACCAAACCCAAGCAATTTTATTTGTTTATTTGCATCATAGTCTCCATATCTGCTCACCTGGATTCTTCTGATAGTCTCTCTTTACCTCGCGGACTTGGTCCACGGTAAGGTTTTTGGAGTGTAAGCTCAAATCATTTGAACGCTACAAAATGTTTTCTATATTGACAATCTCTGGATCTCATCTGTTGTCTATATATATTTGCATATACATATGCATATGTGTGTATGTATGTGGGTGTGTTAGATTTCTCGTTCTTAGCGCTACTGGTAACATATAATCCAGTACAACGTGTTACATGGTTAGGTCGTCGGTGACTCGACTGGCAGCCCCATCAAGTTGGCTTGTTGAGGAGTGTAATTTTCGAGCACTGCGAGACGAAAACAAAAGTAGTCAAAGAGCGAAGGAACTTATGAGAGTCAACAGCCACTCAACATTTTGTATATATGCATACATTGTTTTATATTCTTGTATATTCATATATTTCATGTAAATTTTCTATATTTTCCAATTTTAGCTTAGTCAGAAACACTTTTTACTCTTCAGTTCTACCTGGACTCTGGGAGCCAGAGATGGAGAGTGCTCAGTAAAGTAGTCAGTGCTGTGTGAAGCAAACCTTTGATGGATAAGCAACCCTTTGATGGATAACTTACATGGAAGTTCTACCAGAAGTGTGGGAGCCGGAGGTGTCATGTGTGCTGGAGTCAAAGGAAGAATGCCTAGCCTCTCAACAGAAAGGATTACTGTGCGTGATTGAAGAACACATCCTTCATGAGGTAGCTTTAATTACAAATCCTACTTTTCTATGGATAGCAGTAACTCAAGAGGCATATATCAACAGATAAGCATCACAGCAAAGAGTACTGTAGTGTCGGGAATTTTATTGTCATCTAAAGAGCTCATCTGCTCAAGTATGCTGAGGATGATAGTGAGAAGAAAAATTAAGAAAGAAAAAGATGAATGTGTTCTAAATGCCAGTCGTCTCGTGTATTTGTGCCATGTGTAAGCTTTGCATCATTTAGAAAGTGGATATGGTGTTGCGCAGGGCTTATGCACACGAAATGTACACACGCACAAGATATCTTGAAAATGAATGATTACCATCAGAATAATTATGTTTCGTCTTGAAAGTCTAGTGGTGGTGGAGGAAACGGAGATACATACGGTCTTAACAGATTGAATCTATATAGCTGCAAACCAGCAAATTCGAATCATAATGTCATTTTGAAAGTCAAAGGAGGTGGTGACCGCAGCTCACTAGCACACTTGACGCCTATGCAGTCTATTAAGGGAACTCCAAATTGTGTCCTAAGTAAATGTCTACCTCATTTTAAACTAACCACGTCGCAGCTAATGGTTATTCGTATTTAAGAGTAAAAAAAGCAAAGAGAAGAAAAGCAGCACTAACAAAAATATGCAGATACATCAAAAGCATATATATGAAGGTCGGAGGCTAGAATATTCGCAGCTTACTTTGCTCAGGAAGTAAAAATAGACCGGGAAGGGGGACTTCACTTCTTGCAGAGGAGTTAAGTAGGTATGACATTGATATTAAAACGCCTCCATAAACACGTTTTGCTACAGAACGGCATATGACCAAGTCAATGCAGGTTATACATTCTTTTGGAAAAGAAAGCAGAGAAAGAGTACAGGGAGTATTGTGTAGGATTTTCTGTTAAGCTCAAAAACTACCTTTTGGTACATCAGATAGAATAAGTCCTTGACTACCATTGGATACAGGAAGATACGCTACAATGATCAGGGTACATACTCCCATAAGGACACATTCTGAGGATGATAGATTACAGTTCTGCACTGTTAAGAGAAAGTTGTTCTTTGATTGTCGGAAAAATGACAAAATATTTCTCATGGGAAACTTTAATGCTAGAGTAAGCGCTGATCCTGATATTTGGCATTGCCCTGGAAAATATGGTCGTGGTAGACCAACAACAACAATAGACAGCATCTCGTGCTATTAAGAAATAGATATAACCTAACTATTGGCAACTCTTTCGTCAAAAAATCAAATACAAAGACACATGGATGCACCCATGTTCAAAGCATTAGCTTATGTTTGACTTAGTTATCACTAGAATGATTTGTCTACAGCATATGGAAACAGTGGAAGTCATGAGAAGTTCTGAGTACTAGACTGGTCATCAATTAGTCAGAGCCTAGTTTAAGGCTTAGCATGTACTCTAAGTGTAAGCGCAAAACCATTATACTTAATAATCTTGATATGGCCGCACTCCAGTGAAAAGGAATGCATAATTTGGTGATATCACCATTGACAATCTCAAACCCTTAGACCATACGAATACCTGAGATGCTTTCAAATAAAATATGTACAACGCATCTTAGGAAATTCTGGACATTTGAAAACAGAAACACTAAGAGTGGTTCGATCAGAATAATGAGATTCACGATCTGCAAGAATAACAAAAGCTTCATGAAGAATATGGCGGAGGTATTGCCATTTTCTAACTTTTAAAACTTGTGAAAATTCATTGCTGAAAAAAAGGGTTGTATGAAGGCAAAGTTTAATTATGTTTCTCATTAATATTGATAAAGTGGGTGAAATAGCAAAGTTGATAGATTGTTGGGTAAAATGCATTGCAATATGTGTTCTAAAATTTGAGTTTAAACCTCGCCGAGATCAATTTCGCTTTCTTCCTTTGGAGGTGAATAAAAAACTACCAGTCCATGACGATGAATTGGCGAATTGTTAGAGAATCGAACGAGATACTCGTGTTATCTGTACCAACTCCATGCAATCCCACCCAGTCGCCGAAAATGGTAACAATTCTAAAATGAGTTTATATTGACTGATAGTATCAGAAATTTGTAAAAGACAAAAAAAAAAATAGAAACACCATATAGTTCGAAGACATTTTCGCAGCGGGATGTGGTGTTGGCAGAAGAAGACTAAGAGCCGTTGGTCTTTTTAAATTCTGATAATATCTTAGAGATAATCATGCCATCCCCCAAGAAAATTTCAATAATCATGAAGCGAATTCCGGCTAATTCTACGATGTTCAATCCGAAACAGTTAACGCGTGTGTGTGTGTGTGTGTGTGTGTGTGTGTGTGTGTGCGCGCGCGCGC
>NC_068984.1:47685038-47696176 GCF_001194135.2 Octopus bimaculoides | reverse complement strand
TGTGTGTGTGTGTGTGTGTGTGTGTGTGTGTGTGTGTGTGTGTGTGTGTATTCAAAAACTTGCAATTCAAATAACACATGAATCTAATGAAATGATGACCGTATGTTTTTGATCCCTGAGCAAAATATATTATATTTTAGTCACACTGACCATAAAACTCCAAAGATTTTAGTTACAACTAAGTCAGCCAAGACATGCAAACGGTAAATGAAAACAGGATGTTCACACACACAAACACACACACATACACACACACACTCACGCACACACATAAGCACATTTGCACTTGCCCCTTAATAAATAAGCTTCTGTTGAACTGAATTTTAGCACTTTCTACGTCAGTTATATAAAGTTATTTACCATATGTCTTAAATTTCGGTGAAACTCACCAAGTAAAAGCTCTATGATATTGCTGGAAACAACAAAATGTCCTGCATAATACCATAAAAATAATGGCCAAAAACGCACCAAAACAAGCTTAATGAAGAAACAAGATTAGATTAAGACAAATCTACACCGAATAAACAAACAAACATATACCTTTCGTCATATGATATCTAAAAAAGAGGAAGAAAAATAACAGCCAACCAGCAAATGCGAAAATAAAATTAATGAATAAATGTAAGCATGAAACAGTACTTTTACCAGCGAATATAATATACTACCAGTCCTTCCCTGAAGATTTCAGTGGTATGAAACTCGAGTTGTAAAAGGAAAAATTTTAAAGTTCGATAAACTCTGCATATGTGATTTCCATGTGTGTATGCGTGTGTGCGTATGTGCGTGCGTGTGTGTGTGTGTGTGTGTGTGTGTGTGTGTGTGTGAGAGAGAGAGAGAGAGAGAGAGAGAGAGAGAGAGAGAGAGAGAGAGAAATTATGTGCGATTACAGGGGTTGTAATTCAGACAGTTATTGGTAGATGAAGATGGAATTATTGGTTGCTCTAAAGCATCTAGATCTTTCTCACACAAAGACAGACATAACCATGAAAAAAGGAACAAATTTATATTTCCGCTGCAAGGAATATGAATCTAATCGAATATTGGACTTCTAATAAACTACTCTGCCTGAGGCAAACAAATATGAATCTCTCACTTCTATATTTAGTGATTCCTGAAACGGTATTAAATTTTAAATCGTTGACGTTTTGTTATAAAAACTAACATTAAAATTCTTATTATTATTAATATCTATTTCTGACCCTTCTGTATTTATTCTCTTTTACTTCACCGTTGTTATTTCTCTCTCTTTCATTACGATTGCCCTGTATTTTATTCTCCCACAACTACTTTCTCGCTAACCAGTTGCAGAAATTATCAATACATTACTGCATAATCCACATGTATATCCTTTGGTTTTCTCGGTTGAGGTTAAACACGAAATCCAATTTTAACTAGAGTGACAGTATTTAAAATAAATTAATTTAGCCGGTAATATTGGTTTAAAATGTTGGTACAAGGCCAGTATTTTGCGGGAAGGGGATAAGTCGATTACATCGAGCCCAGTGGTCAACTAGTACTTATTTCATCGATTCCAAAAGAATGAAATGCAAAATCAACCTCGGCCGAATTTGAACTCACAACATAAAGACGTATGAAATGCCACAAAGCACATTGCCCAGCGTACAAACGATTCTACCACCTCACCACCTTAATGTAACTGGCTAGAAGTTGATTCGGTCACTTATTCTATCAGATTTTAAACACCTCTAGAGTTATTAATCTTCTGGTTGTGAGAATAATTCTTTTTATCAATTAGTAAATTTGGCCCGGGGAATTTTCATTCGTCGATATATAAGGAACTGGTGACGTATTAAATCAGTGACATTCCCAGAGACACTCTTAGAGTTAATGAGGATAAACTGCCTCGTCTATTTTGGAGGACTTTCAGATTATGGACTGCTGTGGGCAACTTCAGGAAGTCCTTAGCTTGGCAGAGGTAGCGCGGTGCACTACCGGTTCGAAACAAATTCTTTAGGCACGGAACTGCCATTTGGCGGGACTGTCCAAGATGTGCGCAAAGTGATGAAGACGTTCTGCATAAACTCGTCTAGTGTCCGAACATAGGTAACTTAATGAACTACTGTCACGTCGAGGGTGGATCTAGGTATCGACTAATTTCATTATGATGGTTGCCCAGCTACTTGCGTTTAGTAAGGCTGGCCAGTAAGTTTTCTTCTGACAAGTGTCTATGGCGAAAAAGAGATTGTTTAGTGGTTGAAGCTGAAAGCGTTGAGGATTATTTCTTCGGTCAAACCCTCATTCTTTTTGAAGTTCCACATGTAAATGAAAGTGAGTGCCGAGGGTCGAGTGCTCTCCTTCATGAATTTATCAACAAGTAGGTGACTATGCCTAAAATAGTTAGAATTAATTAAACAGCTCCAGACAAGCGAGATGTCACGTGCTCTTGCCGATCAGGCTGATCAGGCTAATCTTGTAAGGTTGCTTGATTGGCACAAGATACAAGCTTTCCTATACAACGAGGTCTGCATTATACAGATATTTTGTATGCCATATATTCTTTTCATCCACTCATTTCTTTCTTCTGCTTCACTCGATTTGATATAAGTAGCTACACAACATTTAACCTGTCTTTGCATGTCCCCTGCGATGCTCCTGTAGCAAATAAGCAAAAAACAAATCATTATCATCAGCAGCAGCATTGCGGTCGTCACTACCGTCGTTGTCCTTGCTTTCGCTGCTTTTTAAGATTACTTTCATTTTTCAACACACACACACACACACGCTCTCTCTCTCTCTCTCTCACACACACACACATAGTCCTCCACCTTTTCCTTCCCTTTCTTCTGGTTCTTTTCTTTTCGTGTTCTTCCATTTTCTTCGTACTGTTTTCCTTCTTCTACTCTTGCTTTTACTCCTATTACCACCGGTACAACAACACCTACAACTACCACTACTACTACTACTACTACTACTACCACTACACACTCACACATAGATATATAATATTTTTAAATTTTGGCACAAGTCCGGAAATTTCAGGGGAACGTGTAAGTCAGTTACATCGAACCCTAACGTTCAACTGCTACTCATTTTGTCGGCCCCGGAAGGATGAAAGACAAAGTCGGCCTTGGCGGAATTTGAACTCAGATCGTAAAGGCAGACGAAACGCCACAAAGTATTTTGCCAAACGTGCTAACGATTCTGCCAGCTCACCGCTTTAAACACATTAATATATATCAATAATTTCTTAATTCCCACCATCTCAAAAACCATCAGATTTCTCTGCCCGGCCCCATAGTTACTGTAAAGCTCATTATTGAAAAGTAAACAATTCGGATGACCTACACAGAAAACAATGATTCGGTACATTAGATAGCTATAAAAAAAGTGTTTCAAAGCAATGGTGTTTAATTATGTTCCTAAGATCGACTTTGAGAACATTATACAAACACCTACGTCTTGGAAGATGTTGTTCCACATTTTGGTATAGAAAACTATATAAATCCCCGCCATTTATCAGATACAAAGTTCCTTCATTTAAATGAAACGAAGACAAGTTACTGCAACAGCGTAGGTTTCAAGAACTCACAGCTCGTCAATATTATCTCGCCAAAAGTATATAGCTCTCTAGAGAACATTAAGGCTTTCAACAAGATTCGGAGATCTTGCTGTGCATATTCTCTGACAAACAGCCATCGCTGCTCGGGACAAAGATGAAGAGAACATCGTTTAATTCCTTCATTCAATAAATTCTGAGCGGTTAATTGAAATATGTGTCAGACAGCTGCATGAAACGAATAAGAGAATTAGATGTTATGGACTTGTACGAGTCTTGTACATGACTTGATCTAAGATCGTTTGTTGAAATTGACGCAATTACATCGCAGAAGATCCATTTTATAAAACTCACTTTTCATTTAACTTCTGAGGTGTCAAAATTTTCGTCGCATCACTGCAACCTGCATTCGTCGCACCACTGCATACAGATTCACTGTATATGATATAATAAAACAATATGGTGAGCATGTTTTCTTCAACATCCTCATCATCATTATCTTCTTCTTCTTCTTCTTCTTCTTCTTCTTCTTCTTCTTCTTCTTCTTCTTCTTCTTCTTCTTCTTCTTCTTCTTCGACTACTACTACTACTACCACTACTACTACTACTACTACTACTACTACTACTACTACTACTACTACTACTACTACTACTACTGATGCTGCTGCAGTTGTTGCTTCTCCTTCTGCTTCACTTCCTCTCATCCTTTCTTCTCGTTCTTCCTTTTCTTTTTGCTTCTTCTCCTCCACCACCTCCTTCCCTCTCTTCTATTATTTCCTTCTTTTCTTTCCTTTTCGTGTACTTTCGTTTTTCTCCGTTTTCTTTACTCTAGTATTGTTCCTCCTACACTTCATCTTCCTCCTCCTCTTACTATTACTACTACTACTACTATTACTACTACTACTACTACTACTACTACTACTACTACTACTACTACTACTGCTGCTGCTGCTGCTGCTGCTGCTACTACTATTACTATTACTACTACTATTACTACTACTACGACGACGACGACGACCACCACCACCACCACCATCACCACCACCACCACTTTTGCTGCAGTTGTTGTTGCTTCCTCTACTTCTGCTAACTCACACGTACTTCACTCTGTTTTCCTTGTATTCCTTTATCGCTAATTCACACTCAAAATCTGTGTTTCATTGTTTCCCTCTTATCATTATTATTATTTTCTTTTTCTCCCCACCCCCTCTCTCTCAACCAAAAATGTATGTGATCAGGAAGGGTTGTGTGTGTGCATATATGTCACTCACCACTTGTCTTCCACTTCTGATGCAACTCACCTACCAGTGTGCTTTCGTTTTATAGATGTCAGGTGAGAGAATGTCATTGCTCTCTCTCTCTATATATATATATCAGTAAAAAAAGATCGATTATGTTTGACATGCAATTCTCCAATGAAAACTTCCCGCCAACGGCCACTTCACATATTGCAGCCAAATTGCAGGTGATCAGAGATGTACGATGACATGATACAACTGAGCAATCAAACTAATCTCACTGAACTATAGTATCATGCTCAAAGTTCTTAGTCCACTGCACTCTCACTCTCTACCTCCCTCTCTGTCTCACTGATTGTTTATTGCTTTTTCTAACACCTTTCCTTTTTTCCTCCCTTTCTTTCTTTTTTATCCTCTCTTTTCAGAGACTCTATCATTCCCTCTACATTAGTCACTCACTCTCACTATATGCGTTTATTTATATGTACATATAATGTAATATGTACATCGTCAATATATGTGTGTATTATATGTGTGTGTGTGTGTGTGTGTGTGTGTGTGTGTGTGTGTGTGTGTGTGTGTGTGTGTGTGTGTAATTGAACAACAGGAATATTGCTTGACATTAGTCGGTTTGTTGCAATATCAAATAACACTATTGCTCTAATTAGAGACTTGCTGCAGGCAGTTGGCCGTAGTCTCGTTATCGACAGTGAGAGAGACTTAAAAATACTGATTGACTTGTTTCGCTGAAGCTTGTGATTAGTTTATAACAGATTAACAATGTAAAGCTAAAAAGACAATTGTTATGTGTCTAACCAGCACTTGGAAGACCAAATTATTCATCTACCATTTATGTCAATAACGTGCAGGTCGTAGATAAGTCTCTTACCTCATAGTACTCTCCATGTTAAGAACCCTAAACGAAGAAATCATTCACGGGATTTCAAAAGCTAATGATATGTATTGAAACTATGGAGAAAAAAAGGACAAAACTTAGTGTAGCGGGTATGGTCTTTTACAGCATTGCAAAATCTGGATATCATATAGCAGTCATCTTCAGTATTTTGAACATTTCCACCAGCAGTGCTTGCAATCTTTTATGGGAATCTCTCGAGAATCCTTTGTACGATATGCAGATATTGAAATGTTACAATGAGCTGTGTCAAGTATGGAGAGTACGATATTAAAAAAGCGGCTTCGATGATCTGGTTACATAGTGCACTAGGAGGATAGCGGAATGTCAAAACAAGTAGTGTATGATGAGCTAAATTAAGTAAAGCATCGACAATGCAAGTCAAGGAAGAGTTATAAAAACTGCTCGGTAGAAAGCTAGCATCGACATCAGGAAAATGGTGCATTAAAGAAGCGTCGAGGAAAGTCTGATTGCCAGTGCAATTGAAGAGTTTTAGACCAAGTGCATTGCATGTGTTGAAGTGAAATCTTCCACAACACATGTGAAGGCTATTGCGTCACACCCTAGAAAGGGGATCATGGCAACCTTTCTAATGATTTCCAATTATGGTACAAGGCCAGCAATTTTAGGGGCGGAGATAAGTCGATTAAATCGACCCCTGTTCTTAACTGGTACATATTTTATCGACTCAGCAAGAATGAAAGAGATCATCCTAGACGGAATTTGAACTCGCAGATCGTAAAGAGCCAGAAATACTACAACTCTGTTAATATGTAAGGCCTATGGTAGTATGAGTTTCGAAAACTAGATTTGCTTAGCCATGGGTAGAAAATCTGGAGAATCTACAAGAATAGATGCAAGCGCTAATTTATAAAAATATGTGACATATTAATAAAGATCTGTAAATGTACAACAATCCAGATATCTGAGTACCTTAGTATTTTTTCTAATATATGTATATATATATATATATATATATATATATATATATATATATATATATATATATATATATACATATATGACGGGATTCTTTCAGTTTCCGTCCATCAGATCCACTCACAAGGCCTTGGTCGGCGTGAGGCTATAATAGAAGACACCTGCTCAAAGTATCACGCAGAGGAACTGAACCCGGAACTATTTGGTTAGGACGCAAGTTTCTTACCACACAGACACGCTTGCGCCTATATGTTTATGTTCTTTACTGAACACAAATCTAATTCTTCTGTTCTTTAATACACGGATTGCTTTGTATGCCCCATTTTATACCGTGGTCTGTGTTACTCTCTTTTAATTGCCAGCGGTATTTTGAAAATACCGTTACCAATCTGTATCTATGAAAAAAGCAGTAAGATTCGCATAAAGATGCCTGAATCTTCCATTAGACATTCTTATATATTTATGATCCTAGTTCTACTATTTGTGTTAGTGAAGCTAACGGCTGCTTGATATATCATTCAGTTTATTTTACAAGCGTGGCTCAACGGGGATCATTGCTTATTTCTGCATATGAATTCCTCAAACACGAGTATAACTTATTTGCTTGCAAGCATGTTATCTTTTATATTAGAGGTACAGATGTACAGTTGTAGCTCACTTTCAGTCTCTGTGCAGGTTAGGGCAATGCGTATTTAGTCTCATAGCTGGAGTACTACGTATCTTCAGTTATCTAAATGCTTTGAACCTTTCTACTGCACCGATGCATGTATTCATTTTTCGCACTTTAATTTAATTTCTATTCTTTTATTCTATGCTATTACCTGTTGATGGATTTTATAGTATATCAAGTACCAACACGATAAAATCTTCGCCCGATCATAGCTGTCCAAATACTTCGTGATTGGCAAGAGACAACAAAAGCAGCGATACGCGCTCCATAAATAAAACCTACGGCAGAATAATGGAATGCAACCGCATGGATTGTTTTGTAAAAAGTATCTTAGCCTCATCGAGTAAATATTCTTCGCTCGGAATGCTAGTGGAAGAAGAGTCAGTCATCAACAACGAGATGAAAAGCTCTCTTCCCCCTTTCTCTCTCCATCTCTCTCTCTCTCTCTCTCTCTCTCTCTCTCTCACGCACGCACAGGCACACACACACATGCACACACACACATGCACACAAACACACACGCGCGCATATAGAACTCTACAGCATAAACTCAAGAGTCAACATCCACATAACTTAATAGTGTGAGGTCTTTGAAGCCGACCTGTTACACCACGGGATAAATATGAGATTCCGTAAGTGTACTAACATAACAGAACTAACTGAGGATCAATATCATGAAAATTAATAATGCTCCTTTTTCTTTCATATTGTCAGACAAACTAGTAACGCACACGCATATCCACGCACACGCATATATACATATGCGTGTGCATACGGACACATACACACATACGCATGCACTCTCTCTCTCTCACACACACACACACATACATGCATACATACATATCTTCTTGTACACATATAGATATATGTGTTGTAAAAAGAAAAAGAGCTAGCGAGAGAGCGGCAAATTGAGGGAAAGAGTAAATCTTGTAGTGGTGAGTAAAGTCTCCGACGATTCAAAGACAGGACTTTTTCAGGTTGAAATGACCTGTTGAGAAAAGGAGAAGTATTTTACACCTACTATGTTTGAGCGAGTTCCAATCATTGATAGGGAAAGCAGTACCACGTGTCAATGTTTACTTAGATGAGTAGTAATAAAGAATGGAAAGTAATTGGGTAACTGAAGGTAAAGGAAAGAGAAATAAAAAGAAAAGTAGCTGGCGAGAGTGAGATAGATATAAAAATTAAAGAAGAAAGCTAAAGAAAGAAACTAAGATTACTATGTTGTTGTTGTTGTTGTTGGCACTCCGTCGCCTACAACGTCGAGGGTTCCAGTCGATCCGATCAACGGAACAGCCTGCTCGTGAAGTTATCGTGCAAGTGGCTGAGCACTCCACAGACACATGTACCCTTAACGTAGTTCTCGGGGATATTCAGCGTGACACAGTGTGACAAAGCTGACCCTTTGAATTACAGGTAGAACAGAAACAGGAAGTAAGAGTGAGAGAAAGTTGTGGCGAAAGAGTACAGCAGGGTTCACCACCATCCCCTGCTGGAGCCTCGTGGAGCTTTAGGTGTTTTCGCTCAATAGACACTCACAACGCCCGGTCTAGGAATCGAAGCCGCGATCCTATGACCGCGAGTCCGCTGCCCTAACCACTGGGCCATTGCGCCTCCACATATAAGTTAATTATAAAAGGAAAATTTCAATTTAAGCCCATTGGTGCTATGTTTGGGAGTCGGAATATGAAACATTCTTCGTTCCACTTTCTTGTACGTCTCCATCCTGTACAGAGATACCGGGTACTAATAAACGAAGTGGCCGGCTTTGATGGGTGTGCAGTGACTAGCTGGATTGGCATACACACTGCAAAACTATCAACGCATTCGCGAAAACGACTGTCGTGATGACCTGTTTGACTAGAGTAAATGGAAGCGGAAAGTTGCATAGAATGTAGTAAGATGTTGATGACCGGATAAAAGTTTTTTGTTCAATGCCTTATAATGATGTAAGATTTAGAAGTTACGGATGCTTAAGGATTTTAGAGAAAGGAGCGGGAATGAACAGGTGGAGTCAAGGGAGAGTGGAATTAGACTTGTAGGTTTGTTTAAAGCAGGCAAGGGAGCAGTGGTGAATTCAATGACTTCGGCACAGTGGAATACACGGAATATAAACAATTAAAAGTGAAGCAGAACGACAATTGTATGCTATGAGTGTGGTAGAGACGCCGAGAAAGTAACGGAGATATCGGATGCAGCAGAGATGAATTCCAAACCGAAATATAATGGATCAATAATAGACATGAACTTTTATTAATTCATTGTTCTTTACTTATATTACTGTCTATTCCTGTGAAACCCATTGAAATATCCGTGAACATTTGGACATTTGATCGTTTACACATGTTTTTCTGAATTTTACCTTGCTGCTTTAAATTCTCCTAAGCTCTTTAAAATTGTCGAAACCGGTTTGGCATTTGAATAAATTATTGATTAGATTTTGAGTTGAGTTGTTGTCTAGAATTTATTCATACGTGTAGAAGTTTGTAAGCAGATGTTTATGTCTAGTTGGGCTCCCTGGTGTCATGCGATAGTTTTTCGTGGTTCACAGCATGGATGTAACTAGGTCTAGGATATGCCAGTAGTTTTATATGTGTTTGGTTTTATTGGATTCAAGGCTTTGCTTTGACAATGGTTTTATTGGATTTAACACTGCTTTGAGAAAGTAAAGATCAAGAAAAATGATACGTCACTAACAAAACATATATGGACATTAAAATAAGAAAATGCTCCGTTGAGCATCAACTGGAAATTACTCATACACGCACAACGATACCAACAAACCCTGTCAATTTTACACTACCATATTCTCATATTCAGGAGCCAAATTTTTACCCGAGGCTCTGAGCAAGTACAAAATCTTAAAACACTAAAACATTTCGAACCAATAATTTTTTTCTAATCGTTAAACATGTAAATATTTCACCAACTTTTTTCCTTCCACCTACACCACAAACTATCGCCATAAATATACATAGAAATATTTTTACAGCATTACCACTGAACAAGTACTGTAGAGATTATGTAAAGTAAAAATTTCCACAACAGGTTTTCTAATATAAGTCCATAAACCTATGTACACACCCATAAGTATATATTTGTATACAAGGTCGGGGAATAACCCTTTTCTTTTCAATTCTCCATTTTTCTCTTTAAAAACATTTTAAATAATTTTTTAAAATTAAATTTTATTCCCATTTTTATAAAGGAGCATATACACACTTTTTATAATGCCTAATTCTCGCATATATGCATAGGACAAAATAAAATAGAAAATAGAAAACCCACGTTTGAAATAGAACTGAAGAAATATTTATAAACACACAGCCCACAAACTCAACTTCCATGAAACACTGAGCTTAGAATTTCTACATATTAATTAAATTGCTTATATAACAATGGACTAATTACCTCCACCTTCCAAATACAAACAGGAAATAATCTAAATAACAGCTACAACAAGTAAAGGAACTGAGCAGCCAAAACGTACCACGCCCCGATTGCAAAGTTTTCAATTACTAGACTAACATAGAAACCTTGACATTCAAATTGTCAAGGAAAGGAATTAAATTGTGTGTGTGTTTGTGTGTGAAGGCGCATGGTTTAGTGGTTAGTATATTTGGTTCACGATCATAAGGTTGTGAGTTCAATTCCCGGCGACGCGTTGTGTCCTTCAGCAAGACACTTTATTTTCACGTTGTTCTAGTCCACTCAGCTGGCAAAAATGCGTAGTACCTGTATTTCAGAGGGCCAGCCTTGTCACACTCTGTGTCACGCTGAATATCCCTGAGAACTGCGTTAAGAGAGCACGTGTCCATGGAGTACTCAAACACTTGATGTATATATATATATATATAT
>NC_068984.1:47682919-47684772 GCF_001194135.2 Octopus bimaculoides | reverse complement strand
TATATAGAGAGAGAGAGAGAGAGAGAGAGAGAGACCTACGGATAGATTGAGGGAGAGAGGGAGAGGAAATTAAATGAAAAAAGAAACAAACAGAAATAGAGTGCATTATAATAGTTCTTATGCGCTAAAATTACTCTTCAAAGAAACAACCCACTTCAACATAGTTTTCATATGTCTCATTATTTGTAATGTGCATATGTGTGAGTATACGTCTATCTATCTATCTATCTATCTGACTATCTTTGTATATTTATACGTCTGTATGTACATGCGCGCGCGCGCACACACACATACACACACTCACACACACACATACACGCACTCACACACACATGCATATATCTGTCAGATTGTGTGAAGAGAAAGAGAGTGAGACGTATTGGAAGGGGCGAGATTGTAATCTAGATTGATAATATATACCACAAGAGCACATACATAAAATTTTAACTGGCTGGCTCTTTAATGTCAGCTGAACAGAGACCAGAGGCAAGAGAAACTTAAAACCAAACATTTAAACCGAACTTTAAACCAAACTTTACCCCCACTAAATTACCATGAACTAAATAAATAAACAAACCTCGAGAAAGAAACGATAACAGCAACATTAATAATAACAATTAAAAGAATCAAATAAAAAAAGAGAAACAGTTGTAAACAAAGCAAGAGAAAATTTGTAGAGGCGATGAATTAGTCAACGTTTTAAGACGCTAAATAAAATAGCACGAAATATTTGTCTTGGTGCTGTGGTTTCAAATTACACCGAGGTCCAAACTGCGTTCCATCCTTCCAGTATCGATAAATATAGTAATTTGTGGTTCGGTTCAGAAAGACAGTAAGCACTCTGCCTGCAACATCAAAGCCGTGCTGATTAAGGAGTTGTTCGAAAATCTTCCCAGAGGCACAGTGAGGAGCTGTTTTGAGGTCGTGGTGTAAACTGTTATCTCCCAGCCATAATCTAGCTGATACTTTTATTTTTAGATGTGATGTTGTGTTTTTGCAACCAGCAAAAATGCTAGTTCTAAAATCTCTCTAAGTGATCAACGCAATAGTTGTACTGACAGGTAATATTCGTAGCCACTTTAACATTCATCGGACTCTACTGCGATTTTTTAACCTCAAGAGGACATCTCTAGCTGGTTAATGATACCCAGCTGCATCAGATAAAATTGCAAGCAGTCTTTTCCTCTTGTGCATGTTGTAAAATTTAGTCCGAACATCCTGTAAAGCTCTGAGTGACTCGATAGATTAAGAGGCTTCTATAAATATACCCATTCATATTTTGAATCCTTTCTTTGTGGACTTTTTCCTTTCACTTATATGTGTGTGCATGTATATGTATGTGTCAGCCGGAATTTGAAGGGTACAGTGTTCGATTCTCTGTAGAGTATTGCTGGCCACTCTTTTCGATCTTCCATATGGGTATTTACTCGATTTTCTAAGCTGTCGTCACAGTAATCCTGCGTTCGAGTATCTCATTATTTTCTGTAGAATATAAACACACATGCGCGCGCGCGCACACACACACACACACACACACACATATGTATATATATATATATAAAACTAGCTCAGTATCCTGTCCTTGACAGGTAATTTTCACAATAGAAGACAATGATTTTTCAATCGTTTTCCACTACACCCTTCCAAATGATTGTGGAGGGTAAACTTTTTATGAAAAGAGACTCCTGGGCTGATTTTGTCGATTTTTTATTTGCAATACGTACACTTAGCACTTATAAAGAATAGGAGGTACCTTTTCGGTAAGAAAAAAAAAAAACAAAATTTGTTTGAGAATTTATGAATGACGTAGCCAACGAATAGGTTCGCATATTTAGGGCCCTTCTCGTTCCCAT
>NC_068984.1:47680837-47681892 GCF_001194135.2 Octopus bimaculoides | reverse complement strand
TATATATATATATATATATGCATATGTGGGCACAGGATGTCATATATACAGGGTGCGATGTCATCAGAATTACGCAAAAATGGAAATGGCACTAACATCTAATTTTAAAAGATATATTTACCAAAATTACATAAAAATATCTTGAAATATTAAAAAGCAAACGATAGCCTTCAAACGATAACCTCCAGACAACTTTGGAACCTCCTGGGATTCTTCTGGATGGTCACCTTGTTGAAGTTGGTGAATGCTACCATAATCCTTGCATTCAGTTCATCTTTGGTGTTACAAGGAGTTTTGCTGGTCTCTCACTCAACTGCGTTCCACACATAATAATCAAGAGGGTTGCAATCGGGGGAGTTAGGTGACCAGATGTAAGAGGTGATGTGGTCACAGAAATTGCCTGACATCTATGATTGTCTTCATGCACTAACTGCCGATAAGAAACTCAGACACTCCCATGTCGCTTGGAGGGATCGTTGCCAATTATGACCTGGATCTCACCAATAAATTAAAGGGTTTTCTTATTAGAACGATCAGAGTGAGTTTTTCGAGCTGCTGTACCATCGTAATCACTATTAGACTCGTCCCACTCTTTCTGAATCTTCTGCACTGTCCTCAGTTCGTATTGGAGAATCCGGTGAAAATGCACAGCAGTACAGCATGTCGTTTCCAAATTACTGGTAGGGTGCATTGCGTCATGGTGCTCATTTTCTTACAACCGGTTCCCAACTGACCCTACTATACTGTGTAGTCGACAAAATGAAAAACAAACAATGTGTATGCGCGAGATTAAGAATATAAAGTGGCAACAATTTACCCACCCGCACCCTGTATGTGTGTGTGTGTGTGTGTGTGTGTGTGTGTGTGTGTGTGTTGGGTTATAAACAATGCGGTTTTTCAAAAGTCGGAGGAGGATAAACTACTTGCATAAACTTGCTATAAAAGCAGGTAGTAATTTTATCTTGTACTTATTCTTAGCGCAAGTTTTGAAGAATTTGGTTTGTATTGTGGTTTGAATATTGTTGGACTGTTCACTGAACACTTTGGTTTTTTCT
>NC_068984.1:47677412-47680680 GCF_001194135.2 Octopus bimaculoides | reverse complement strand
GTATTGTGGTTTGAATATTGTTGGACTGTTCACTGAACACTTTGGTTTTTTCTGCTTTGTGGCAGTCTGGTTGTACTTTCCCTCCTCATAGAGGAAGGTAGGCCAGGTAGAAAAATAGAAGACATCACATGTTCAGATAGCAGCTACACGGAGATGTCCGATTCTGAGCAGTCGGACATTCCATGGAACACTAAGAAGGAGAAAAAAGCAAGGCTAGATAGAAGCTTCACAGAGGTGGCAAAAATATCGGAGTACAATATGGAAAGGAACGAGTGGAAGGACTATTCAAAAATGATGAAAAAGAAAGGAACTAATGTGAAAGTGCAGCCCCAATGGATTTTATTATTAATAGAATGGAATGTACGGTGGTATACAAAACACACTCAGTGGACGCAAGAAGAATCAACGAAATGATGACGAATCAAGTAGGGAAAGCTTCAAGGCCAGTCTGGAAGGAACTCAAATATCTAACCAGAGGGTGTAAATTTGGAACAGTTGAAGTTCAATTTAAAGATGCAGCCGTAGCAAACGCGGCAACAATCTTAAAAACTGATGAAGTGGTGATGTTGCCGATATATCGTAGAAGGCATGCCACAAGGGTCAACGTTGAGGGAACCCCCACTTTCCTGACGTCGACGTGGCCTGGATAGCAGCCGCTGTCTTGTTCGGCAACGAGGAAGAGATAGTGGTTCTCCAGGCCACTAAGACGGAAACAAGAAACTGGAAAGGGCAATCCCTAAACATGATGATACAAGGACCGAAGGAAATAATAGAAGAGTTGCAGGAAACAATAGCATTTGACGGTGTAATAATGGTAGTTAGAGTAGAGGGCAGATGCTACAAGTGTGATGAGAAAGGCCACATTAGAGCAAACTGCCCTCTACAAGACAACAAGGGAAAGGAAGAACCGGCAAGAGACAAGGAAGAAGTAACACCACCAGCAGCAGCAGAAACAGAAGAGGAAAGCGGAACGGAAGGCAAATGGGTGACATCAGGTAAGAAAAGGAAAAGAAAGAGGAGGAAACCAGGTAAAATAAATACAGACCCCCCCCCTAACACCTACCCACACCCTCTTCCTCCCATCCTCTCCCTACAAACACTGAACCTACCCACCCCTCCAACACAAAAACAAATACAGTCAGACACAAGCCGTTCAACTTCCTCACCTCCCGAAAAAAAGTGACTTTGCTATTATGTATGACAATACAAATAGGGACCTGTGTGAAGAAATAAAAAAGTGGGAAAATATAAGAGTGGTGTACACTCGCACGTTCGACAATGTACAAGGGTGGCATTGCTGCATGTTGTTGGACGAGGAGCAGAGGGAGAAAGTGTTAAAATTCAAAGGAGGATTTAAAACGTGGGAAGTCGAACTAGACATCCAAAAATTACCATGGAACATAGATTACATGCAATTACTAAAGGAGTACGGTTTCGAAATCTTGAAAGGCACCAAGTACAAAAAGAAAATATGAACATGAACAAGGGTAAAAATGAAGTAACTACGAGGTGAGGCTGAGAATACGTCATTTCATGTCTCATTTTCATTTTGTCATTCATTGTAACATGCACTTTCGTTCCTTTTTTTTTTATTTGTTATATGTCCCCACATGTCCTTGTATTGTCCCTTCTATGTCGGCCCCTTGTGGGCAATAAAAAATCTACTTATTCTCAGAGCAAATTTTGAAGAATGCAGTTCGATTTTAACTGTCATCTTTCCAAAGTTCTAATGGAAGTGATAAAGGAGCATATTCGGCATATTTTGCTTTATGAGTTCATGAAAGGCAACAACGCAACGAAAAGTGTGAGGAATATTAATGCCGTATATGGGGATCGGACAATAAGCCTAAGCCAGTGTCATCGGTGGTTTCAGAAGTTCCGAACCGGAAACTACAGCCTGCCAGACGAGCCTCGTCCTAGATCGGTAGAGCTCAACGAGGACGTCCTGCAAACCCTGGTGGAATAAAATCCCATCGTAACTGTTGATGAACTAGTAGAGAAGCATGGATTTCGTCATTCAACCATTCATCGACACCTGCATGCCATCGGAAAAGTCAGCAAATTGGGTCAATGGGTTCCTCCCAAACATTCCAAGGTGTCACGCAATGGGACTGAAACCGGAACCATGTGGTTGGTAAACAAGCTACTTACCACACAGTCACTCCAACATTTATTTATTTATTTATAGGGGCTGGAATGGTTTTGTGGTAAATAGCTTGCTTACTCTGTCTGTGTCTGTGTGTTTGTTTGTTTGTGTGCCTGCGTTTGTCCCCTTCACCATTACTTGACAACCGATGTTGGTGTGTTTACGTCCCTGCAATTTAGCGGTTCTGCAAAAGAGACCGATAGAACAAGAACTAGGCTTACTAAGAATTTGTCCTAGAGTCGGTACTTCAGCTTGGCCGCATTCAAATCACTGAAAGAAATAAAAGAATAAAAGAATATATATATATCATTCATACATACATGCATGCATGTATTTGTGTTTATGTATACGGACATCACATATATATCGTGGCATTCTCTGATAATCAGAAAAACAGGCGGCGGGCTGGCAGAGTCGTTAGTACACCGGGCGAAACGTTTAGCAGTATTTCATTTGTCTTTATGTTCTGAGTTCAAATTTCGCCGAGGTCGACTTTGCCTTTCATATTTCGGGGTCGATAAATTAAATACCAGTTGCGTACTGGAGTCGATCTAATCGACTAGCGCCCGTTCCCAAACACTTTGGGGCCTTGTGCCCAGAGTAGAAAAGGATAGTCAGAAAAAGACTTCTTTTTACTTGTTTATAGTGATTACATGTATGCGCTGTACCTTAGATCAGTCTCTTCATCAAATCGACTGATCACAGAACAACATGAGATGAAGAGTTTTCCTCGAGAACAAAGCACACTACACAGTTAAACCACGAACTTGTGACAGATTGAGTAGCATCCCAATCACTAGCTCATGCGACCACACACACGTGTATGTATACATGTATGTATTTATATACATGTATATGGATATATAAGTATATATTCGAAGCATATATATACATATATATATATAGGTATACACAGACGTACATTATACAATATTTGTAAATTTCAAAAGTCCAAATTTATTGTATTAGAATCAGTCTGATAACACAGTAACCCATATCGTTTTCATTGCTATTTACGTTCTAAGCTTAAGACTGATTAACACTTTTTGATAAATAATTTATAATTAGGAAATCATAAGATGTGTGTGCGTGTGTGTGTGTGTGTGTGTGTGTGTGTGTGTG
>NC_068984.1:47675734-47676116 GCF_001194135.2 Octopus bimaculoides | reverse complement strand
ATATATATATATATATATATATATATATATATATATAAATATATATATATATGTATGTATGTATGTATGTATGTATATGTTTGTGTGTCTATGTTTGTGCCCCCAACATCGCTTGAGAACCGATGCTAATGTGTTTACGTTCCCGTCAATTAGCGGTTTGGCCAGAGAGTCCGATAGAATAAGTACTAAGCTCACAAAGAATAAGTCCTGGGGTCGATTTGCTCCACTGAAGGCGGTGCTCCATTATGGCCGCAGTCAAATGACTGAAACAAATAAAAGAATACATACATGAATACGATAATGTATATGCATACATACAGTTATATAGATATGTGTGTGTATATATATATATATATATATATATATATATATATATATATAT
>NC_068984.1:47672003-47675471 GCF_001194135.2 Octopus bimaculoides | reverse complement strand
ATATATATATATATATATATATATATATATATATACAAATATATTGAAATGCTTGTTGAGGGAAGACGTTTGCGCATATATACGTGTATGTTTGTGTGGGGCGGGAGAAAGTTGAGGTGTTAAGAAATTGAGCAATGGTAAAAGCGAAGGAGGTTGTTTCGCGAGAGTATAGAAGGATGGAAGAGTGAGAGGGAGATAAATACAAAAAAAAAAAAACCCCAGAAAAAATATATATATAATGACAACAAAGAAGACCAAAGAAAAAAAAAGAGAGAAGGAAAAGGGATGTCTACAAAGAATTTTGGTAGTGAAAGGAAAAGAAGGTAGAGGGGAGAAAATTAGGAAAGCAAAGAAGTAATAAAGCAAACAGTATAAAAAAAATACAACTTTTCAAAGTGTCTTACTAGAAGTTGATTGCTCTTTTTAAAGCAATTAAGCCTTTCACTTTATAAACAAACCTTTGCAAAACTCACTCGGTGGGTTTTCTCATATATACCCCGGTCTTACTTCTGTGGGTTTCTCCCGTATAATTTCAAGTTTACCTTGTTTAATCTTGTACTTGTTAGTTATTCAACTTTTGTTTTTTAGTGTTACATATGTAGTAGACACACACACACACATATGTATGGTTTTACTTTTAACAACTTAAGGGAGAACAATAACTGTTCAAGGTACCTATTAACTATTTTTTTTATTATTAATTGGCTTTTTAATTATGTATAAAATATATGCCTACATTTTACACACACACACACACATTCTATTTGAATACATGTATTGATTTTCCATGATGCACTTACATTCCTGTATCTCTTTCATATATTTGACATACTTCATGTGTATGTATTTAATTTTTCATTACCATGTATATACTGTCTTAAAGTGTAAGGCCTGCCTTTTTTCTTTACTTGTATGTTAACTGTCACTCACGCTCATCTTCGTCAACACTCACATAATGTAAGCTAACTTTAACACCTTTATTTGTTTTTTACTCCAGAATTATTAGGGCAGTAAACACATGTTCACAATTTACGTTAGCTGATCAACTTGTCCTATTCTGTTAAACTTAGCTAGAGTCACCATTGACCAAAACTTTTCTGGGTGAGTGGGTATGTATAGAACTACCTGTACATCAGTTCTCTGTAAATTTGACAGCTGAGTTCAAGTCAGCTGTTATTTTATTCTTGTAGGCTTATATAGTAAAAGTACCAGTCAGATATTGTGGTCACCCTCCCTCAAAATGTGCGTTTTTGTTCTTGTTCTTAAATCATAATTATGAGTAGATAAGTGGAGGATTCGAAAACAGGCGGAAAAAAAATTCTGTGTAGTAGTATTTAGTTACGTACTCTGATCAAATCTCTCCGGAGATCGATAAAATACGCACCAGTCTACATCTGAGATCGATATAATTGACACACACTTTTGCGGAATTTCGTTGCTACGAGCCAATTCTAAAATCATTATTAACAATATTTGTAAATTTCAAATGCACAAATTTATAATTACTGTGTTACTAACACAGTAACCCATATCGCAATATCGTTGCTATTTACGTTCTTAATTGAGGAATGATTAACACATGTTTTTAATTAATAATTAAAATTATTTCTTAAAATAAAATGTGTTACACATGTCTGCTATTTCACTGGTTGGACATCAGTAGGGTGAGGACTGTGTGAATTTTAGGGAGTGGAGCGATGTAAAAGTTGAGAAGTTGAGGTTTTTTTTGTTTTTTTTTTTAAGTTGAAATAGCGCCAGCCGTGACCCGAAACCGGATCGCATAATTAGACTAGCAAATCAGAACTCACTGAGAGCTTACCGCCTTCAAATCTACTTCTTCTATGGGCTATGTGTAGAAAAAAGTCATACATATATGTTTGCATGTATGAATGTAATCAAAGAAAATAGTAGAGAAGAAAAAAATATCTACTCTCTTCGTGCACCCCTCTTACCTCTTCGCGGTGCTTGAACTAAAGAAGGAAAGAAAAAAGTCTGTATAGGTTTTGTGTATCTTTGTGTGTGTGTGTGAGAGAGAGAAGAGAATAAAACAAACCGACAACAGAGAAATGAGGATTACAAACAAAAACAGAAAAACAGGAAGGAGCAATTTCGTCCTGTGAAGTCCCAAAAGAACTTGGTGGCATAAAACCTATTATTATGACGAGAACAACAATAACAGCAATGACTAGAGATAGCAGTAGAGGTAGCAAATAATTATAAACGATGATTTAATTGTCAATATAATGTATGAAAGACCAAGCAAGAAGAAAAAACTTTTCCCTGCCCTCCCTCACAATGCAAGACTTTATTTCTGACAGGATCATAACATTAACAACGGAAGAAAAAAAAATTTTTTTTCGCAACGCTGACCATATAAACATTTGTTAGATTTAAATGAATGGATATCTCGCATAATGTAATCTTGTACCAGATGATATCTTTTATTTAATATCTATATGTAAGCTAAACGAGTATTTTATACATATATTTATTATGTTCAACTATCCGGATATTGTTGTTGACATGTGAAATTATATTTTTTCCAATTGATGAATGCTAAAATTGTTTACATAATTTCATATTACGTTAACCACTGACACACAATTTAACCGTCACTGAGTGTGATATATGTATGTATGTATGTATGTAATCATCTGTGCTAGTCCGGACGTCCTATAGTTAATGTAAACAGATAATACATACATATAAGTGTGCGTGTTAGATTTATGTATGTATAAATTTTCTCAATTTATTTAATATTTTATTTTACAGAAGTTCGAGGTTAATTCGAATACATCGAAAGGAGTAAACGAAAGAAAAAAAAAACAGGCGAAGATTAATTAAAAACATTAATAAAAAAAAAAATCCTCAGGAGCTATACATAAAACGAAACAGCGTTTACTGTCCAGGGAATTTTCTATTTAAAGAAAAAAAATATATATACAAGGAAATTAACCGTACACAGAAGATCAGACATACAAACTCCACTATGATCGACTGGGATTTCGTGAAGGAAATTATTCTAACCATTTTGGCTTTTTATTATTACTTACTGGAAGGAATTATACGGGCCATCCTGCCGGGATGTTTTTATGCGAAGGATGTTGCAGGGGAGACGGTTCTTATTACCGGATCAGGTAAGTTTCTCGGGACAGAGGACGATTTTTCCATTTACACCGGACTAAGAGAGAAAAAAAAAATCCTGTCTTCTTTCTTTCAGTTTTCTCGTCGTCCTACCTACTTTTTCTTTCTGTCGTTTTCCTTCATTCACTATCTCAGTTTGTCTTATATATATAATACATACACACACATATGCGTACATAGTCATTAATAAATCACTCACGCACGAGTACAAAGCACTGCTTATTAAATCCCGATACACACACATCTAGAGGGAACACAAATACTGTACTTTAGATCAGAGAAATTCTCTCGTATACTTGTTTAATTATATATATATATATATAT
>NC_068984.1:47662077-47671597 GCF_001194135.2 Octopus bimaculoides | reverse complement strand
CACACACACATATATATATATATATATATATATATATATATATATATATATATATATACACACATACACTGCAGCATGGCCACAACTTTAGGGCTGAAACGTAGAATATACACGTACATACACACAAAGCTAGCGCACATGTCTCTCGCTCCTCCGTCCTGCCAGTACGTTAAACCTGCGGCGGCGGTGAGTAGTACTAGTTAAATAATTTCGCTGTTAGTGCTGATATCAGTTAAAGCACAAATGTAGCGACGACTAAATAATAGTACATAATACTAATTGTATTATTGGTAATAATAGTGATCTGGTATCACATGTCCCGGGACGTTAAGTTGTATTCTTGTAAACAGTAACTACCTCCATCTGTTCTAGGCACTTGTGGGTGTGTGATATACGTGTATGTGTGTACACACACACACGTGTGTGTGTGTGTGTCAGTTTTCGTTTCGCACATTGTGTGCATACTTTGTGTTATGAAGATGTCATTCACACAATGAGAGGGTGGGTACGTAACACATTTGTATGTTGTAAAGGTGTTAATGCCTGAAACTACGTTCATGTTTAGAGATATGTGTGTGGTTATAGGCGAAGTATTGTGCTTTATGTAATATACCAGGATGTGTCTGTATAGAACGTGTAGTAAAGGTGCGAATGTTATATTGTTCCTGTGTATATGTAGTATACCTCTATGTATGTGTAGGCGTGCACTTTTCATTTGCATAGATGTTTGTGTAGTTATATCAGTATATGCAAGCAGTTACTATGCTGTGTGTGTGTGTGTTCCTTTCATGTAGTGAGGATATGTATACTGTTTTATGCCTGTAAAATATCTATATAGTAGCAGTAATAAGAATAATAATCAATATTATGCATATTTGATGCATAAATCCGCAGTCCTATGTATATCATGTGCCAAACATATCTGTAAGCAGTACACCTATTATGTAAATATGGAAGAGAGTAATATTCATCATGCACACGTGTTCTATATATATATATACACACACACACACACACACACACACACACATAGATATCGCGCTCAAGCATGTGTAATATATTTTTCGTCAATGAGTGTGTCTACTTTGCTCTACAGTCATAACGTTGTTTGCTCCACAAATGCTTATTTGTTTGCAACTACTTAAATATGCTTCAATGACATTTGATTGTCCCGTGCAGGTGTGTGTGTTCCAATTATATTTGGATGTCCACTTCCGGTAGGAATCTATATGTACGCATGTGATTGATTTGACCGGTGTTTCTCTGTGTGTTCTAACATCCTATGCATGCATGTATGTATGTGTTGTTTGTTGTTCGCTCGTTTATTTGTCTTGTGCTTCTGTGTCGATGTGTGTATGGGTTGTTCATTTGTTCCTTACTTAGGTTTTATTCACTTGTCCCAATACATCTATGGAAATATATGTGGGACTAGTAAACAGCATATACAATGGGACGACTGAACGACACATGCAGTGAGACTACTGAACGGCACATGCAGTGGGACTTCCGAACGGCACATTTCAGTGTGACTTGCTAACGACACGTTTCGGTGAGGCTTGCGAACGACACGTTTCGGTGGGTCTGGTGAACGTCATATTTCATTGGGGCTAGTGACTGGCATATAAAGTAAGACAAATATATGTAGTTCAGTGGCACAAATGTATACTGTTCTATATACAGTGGCTTAAGTAAATAATGCATACACACTCACACACAAGCTTGGCAAAAGTGAACTACATCAATACAGTGGACAAGTGAATAACACATAAACACATAGTGTGTTTGTGATGTTAACATGTCCCATACTAGTATGTGTGATGTGCACTTGCTTCATATTTATGTTGTTAATTTGTCTCGTGTTTTTTTTTTCGTGTTATTCACTTGTCCCATATTTGGTCAGCCTTGTCACACTGTGTCACGCTGAATATCCCCGAGAACTACGTTAAGGGTACACGTGTCTGTGGAGTGCTCAGCCACTTGCACGTTAATTTCAAGAGCAGGCTGTTCCGTTGATCGGATCAACTGGAACCCTCGACGTCGTAAGCGACGGAGTGCCAGCAACGACAACAACAACAATATTTGTGTGTATTGTTCACTGTTTCTTGTATGCATTCAGTTTACTTGTCAGATGTTTCTGTATGAATGTGATTTCCCTTCTTATGAGTTTGTGTGCTTATTATTTACAAGTCATGTTCCTCACTTTTCCTAAGTTTGTGTGTGTGTTGTTCACCTGTCCTTTGGTTTTATATATATGTACCGATCACTTGTCCCATGGTTTTTGTATGTGTGTTCTCTTGAATTATGGCCATACTGGAACACTATCTTGAAGATTTTTGTGGAGTAAATTTTCCCCAGTTCTTCTTTTTTTTTTAAAGCCTGGTACTTATTTTATTAGTCTCTTTACCAAACCATTAAGTCAATGGAACATAAACAAACCAGCACTGATTGTCAAGTGGTGATGGGGAACAAACATAGACACATGCATACACACACATATATGTATATATATATGTGTATATACTTGGGAAAGGATGCGTGGCATTCGATCATATAATAATATAGATAATATAGATGTAGGTATGTACATATATGTATGGATATATTATTTATATTATTATATATATATATATATATATCATCATCATCATCGTTTAACGTCCGCTTTCCATGCTAGCATGGGTTGGATGATTTGACTGAGGACTGGTGAAACCAGATGGCTACACCAGGCTCCAATCTGATTTGGCAGAGTTTCTACAGCTGAATGCCCTTCCTAACGCCAACCACTCCGAGAGTGTAGTGGGTGCTTTTACGTGCCACCCGCACGAAGGCCAGTCAGGCGGTACTGGCAACGGCCACGCTCAAATGGTATATTTTATGTGTCACCCGCACAAGAGCCAGTCCAGGGACACTGGCAACAATCTCGCACGAAAGTCCTTACACATGCCATGGGCACAAGTGCCAGAAAGGCGACGCTGGGCACAGGTGCCATCCTGATTTCGCTTTCGCATCCATTGACAAGGCTTTGGTCAACCCAAGACCATTGTAGAAGACACGGCACAGTAGAACTGAACCTGAAACCACAAGGTTGCTAAGTGAGCTTCTTAAACTCACATACATCTATATGTTCACTTTTCCCAAAGTATATGTTGTCCACTTGTCCCATATGTTGTTTATCTGTCACATGTTAATGTATGTATTGAGCTCATGGTTCTGTATGTATTTTGTTTATTTACTAATCAAGGTTCATAGGCATGCAATGCCCAATGATTTATCTATGAATGTATTCGTCCTAGAAACAAATGTATGCTTTGTATTTTGTTTCTTTATGTCTTCCTCTCATTAGCATTTGTATAAGTGTGTTGGTGTATATTTGAGTCGATTAGTTTCCCATGGCTATTGTCATTATATATATACGAGAGTATATTCCTTTTTATCCCAGGTACATCTTTAACCGATATATTCATGCAGGTGCAGGAGTGGCTGTGTGGTAAGTAGGTTGTTTACCAACCACATGGTTCCAGGTTCAGTCCCACTGCATGGCACCTTGGGCAAGTGTCTTCTACTATAGCCTCGGGCCGACCAAAGCCTTGTGAGTGGATTTGGTAGACGGAAACCGAAAGAAGCCCGTCGTATATATATATATGTGTGTGTTTGTGTCTGTCCCCCCACCTTCGCTTGTCAACCGTTGTTGGTGTGTTCAGGTCCCCGTAACTTAGCTGTTCGGCAAAATAGACCTATAGAATAAGTACTAAGCTTACAAAGAATAAGTCCTGGGGTCAATTTGTTCAACTAAAGGCGGTGCTCCAGCATGGCTGCAGTCAAATGACTGAAACAAGTAAAAGAATAAAAGAATGCATATATAGATTTATGCTCTCTTGATGCACTAGTCTACTCTTCTTGTCTTCTGTCTCTTAATATTCTTCTTGACTTCTGTCTCCAATATTTGGTATTTCTTTTCAGCTGTAATTAGGTGACAAACCAAAAAAGAAAATAAATTGTGTTGCATTGTTATTTGAGTGTCTTAGTAGATGGTAAGAAAGGAAATGAAACTTAGATAACTTTGATCCAGATGATTGATCTAAGTGGAAACACTCTACAACATCATCATTGTCAATTAACTTCTGTTTTCCATGCTGTCATAGATTGGATTGTTTAACGGAATCAACCGTAGTGCTGTGTTGCACTCCACTGTCAGCTTTAGCATGGCTCCTACGATTGGATATCCTTCCTAACACAATCCACTTTATAGTGTGTACTGGGTGCTCTTTTTTGTGCTACCAGGGCTGGTGAGGTTACCACTTTATATATATATATATATATATATATATTGACTGACTGGCCTTCGTGCTGGTGGCATGTAAAAGCACCCACTACACTATCGGAGTGGTTGGCGTTCGGAAGGGTATCCAGCTGTAGAAACTCTGCCAAATCAGATTGGAGCCTGGTGTAGCCATCTGGTTCACCAGTCCTCAGTCAAATCGTCCAACCCATGCTAGAATGGAAAGCAGACATTAAACGATGATGATGATGGTATATATATATATATATATATATATATATATATATAAACAGTTGTGCAGATAAACACATTAGATACATCAAATATATTAAATACTTCAAATACAATATATGTACACACGCAAGCTGAGAGAAAGCAAAAGATGGAATCTTTCAAATGATGAATTTTTAAGTATAAATACATCGATATTTATATTAATAGGTCAGACTTACCCAGAGTACAAGCAACAGAAAATTAATGGGATGGAATTTTGTATTTGATATATTTAATGTATTTAATATGTTTGATGTGTCTAATTTGTTTATCTGCATAATTGCTTCTATACCTGCTCAACTTCATCCCTCTTATAGCTTTTCTTTACCTTGTGAAATGGAATGATCCCTTCTCAAGACACCGGACTCTAAATTCAAATCATTTGAGTACTACTGTCTTTTATATGGAGAATCTCTGGATCTCATCTGTAAACTATATAAAATATATATTGTGTGTATGTGTATAGCCTTGTGGTGGGCTGGCATCAATTTATGGTGGAACCTCATTATTTTTACCTGTAAATATCCAACTGAACCAGTTTGTGTGTACCTTGACCACCTCTGCATATTCTTGTTACTTACTCTTACACTTATGATCCGAACATGCCCTCCACCTCTTCAACTTCTCCTTTTTCTCTGGCTCTTCCCAACTCATATTCATTATGGATATAGAATTCTTTTATACTGCTGTCCCTTATAATTAGTTTCCTTGGTCTCCCCCGTTAAATACTCACACACATTTCTTTGTGTAAATTGTCCCTAAACACTTAGATTTTAAAGGAATGCTTTTGTTCCAGTTGATGCATAGCCACAGATCAACTCTGATCTAGGAGGTCTATGATCAGACTTTGTATATGTGATCATCCTTTCTGTTTGTGCATTGAAAATTACGTTGTTCATTATATTTATTGTTATAAAAGATGATAGTATGTAATTTGAGGAACATTTGGCTGCTATTTCTAGTAAGTCAAGTGACCCTGTAGTAGCTCCATCATTTGCTCATAGCTTCACTGAATTTGTGTTATTTGATAATGAGTACTAAAATTTAACTCCAAAGTGGATGCAAATCTATTGCGGCTTTCATTTTCAGGAAAACTTGTATGAAACCCCTCAGACTTACTAAATGGAATGTACTTCTAAAATACTTATGTATGCAAAAACATATAACTGATTTGAATTCAAGATTATGGTGTTGCTCAATACCACATGCTACTGTTTTCACACTTTTATGAATTATATTCTGCAATTTATGATGCCAAGTATGTAGTGGTATTTCATCAATGGAAAGGCAGATATCTGGCAGAATTGTAAGCATTATTAACAAGTTTCCTAGTTGCGCTTTTCTCCTGCTCTATATATCCCAAGTTCAAATTTTGCTGAGGTTGACTTTACTTTTCATCCTTTTGTGGTTGGATCAATGAAGTAAGTACCAGTTGAGAATTGGAGCAGATGTAATTGATTAGCCCCCATCCTTTCAATATGTCGGGTTTTGTGCCTTTAATTTTGTTGGCACTCCGTCGCTTACGACGTCAAGGGTTCCAGTTGATCCGATCAACGGAACAGCCTGCTCGTGAAATTAACGTGCAAGTGGCTGAGCACTCCACAGACACGTGTACCCTTAACGTAGTTCTTGGGGATATTCAGCATGACACAGTGTGACAAGGCTGACCCTTTGAAATACAGGTACAACAGAAACAAGAAGTAAGAGTGAGAGAAAGTTGTGGTGAAAGAGTACAGCAGGGTTCGCCACCATCCCCTGCCGGAGCCTCATGGAGCTTTAGGTGTTTTCGCTCAATAAACACTCACAACACCCAGTCTGGGAATCGAAACCGCGATCCTATGACCGCAAATTCGCTGCCCTAACCACTGGGCCATTGCGCCGCCACTGTGCCTTTAATAGAATTATTTTATCAAGGGTAAAATGGTGGATCCAAATAATATATCTGGCAATATTTTGTTACATGCCTTCATGTTTAGTGTTTAAAACTCTCCAAGGTTGACTTTGCCTTTTATCATTCCAGGTCTTGTTATGCTTTGCTGTCAATATATAGGATTATGCCCCTCCCCAAAAATGTGTTATTGTACTTTTGTCAGAAATCATTTTATGGGTAGTAGCAGGTTTGTTCAGAAAAATTTGCTTGGAAAACTTTATTGTACATGTAACCATGCAATCAGCTCTCAGTATCTGATGGGGGTCATAAAGGTAACTTTGTAATTCACAACATATATTTGGTATCTAACCTTGCACCATCCCTCTCTGGATCTAACTTCAGTCAATTTCTTTCAAAGAGAAAAAGCCAAAGAGAATTCAATCCCAATTTTCAACAGGTACTTTGCTTATTGACCTAACAAAGATAAAATGCAAAGTTAACCTTGGTGGAATTTGAACTTAGAGTACTGTTATATTGTTAGAATGAAGGTATTCTTTCATTTCAATGCATTCTGCCAATTTACTACCTGATTCAATATATTTGTGAATGTATTTATGTTTTTGCATGATCATATCCTTATCTATACTTAAGCATATCTTAGTATTACATGTTTTTGTTATCCAAAATTTTACTCTGTTGCACAGATCTTGCTACTCTTATAGAGTAAAGAAAATCTTACAAATGAAAGAGTGAAAAGCAACATATCCTGGGAACAATACTGATTAAATGCTTATATCCAGGTGCTTAATCAGCTATCTCAATGTCACACTTCCAACAGAGTTGACTGAGAACTCATCCATGCTGTCCAGTTTAACATTATCACCTGGTCCCTTTGGTGGTTTTTGAGTTCATTCTTTCGCAAACACTTGAACGAGGCCTGTGCATCGACATCAACCTAACCAATCTGGGAAGGATTCAAAGGTCATGGACATTGCCCTTCCTTTCCTGAGTAAATCACATATATAGACAAAACTTCCACCCTTTAACCATTATAAACATTTTAATTGTAAAAAAAGATTCTGGAAATTCGGATTATTTTACACCCTTCTCCTTGTTTCTGTTGGTTTCAGTTTATCTGAGTAACAGGAGATCGTATTCATATTTTATTGGTAATGATAGCAATGACACCCACCTGTGACACAAACACAAAAGGAAAAGAAGTCATAAATTTCACCAGTCTTTGTCTGGAGGAAAAATTGATATAAAATAGCATCCATAAGCCAAATTTTGTATTCCAACAGAGCTGGCTTGATTTATGTGACAACAAAAGTCACCATGTTCTATGCATCGATTATTTATGGATTTTAAGAAGACACTGTAGTATGGTTGTCATGTAAAGGTGTATATGACTAACAAGAAAAAGTTAGGTAACTTCTTGTCTGATATAAAATATTTTGTCGAAATATATACGTTTAACTACCATTGGTTAAAATTTAGGCTAAAATCCCCACCTGCACCTGTTCTTTTATTTACTTGGTACTGTCCTGAAATGCATATGGTTAAAACAATATTTTGCATATTTGTGACATAAATGTATAAATGCTATTATGTTACTCTGCTGGTTGATCAGTGATTTTCTCAATTTAGGACATGTTAAAGACCACCATCATTGTGTTAATATCTACTTCTCCATGTTTGCATAGGTCAAACATAATTCGCTGAGGCAGATTTTCTAATGCCAGATGCCTATCTGTCACCAACCCTCACCTCTTTCC
Source organism: Octopus bimaculoides (assembly GCF_001194135.2). Taxonomy (NCBI): domain Eukaryota; kingdom Metazoa; phylum Mollusca; class Cephalopoda; order Octopoda; family Octopodidae; genus Octopus; species Octopus bimaculoides. The sequence continues at coordinate 47,663,400 of NC_068984.1, read as the reverse complement.
AAGTTAAGCAATATTTCCCCATTTCATCAGACATGTTTTCATGGAAGACTGAAAACAAATGACATTGCTTGCATGAAACTGAAGCTTGATTACAACCATCATGCAATATCAAGACACACACACACACACATACACACAATGGAATTCTTTTAGCTGCTGTTCACATATCTATTTGCAAACTTTTGATCAACCCAGGGCTATACTAGAAGGTGCTTGTCCAAGTGGGACTGTGCCAAAATACCATGTGATTTGGAAGCAGAGCATTTAAGATACTAATATCTCTTTATACTCTTATGTATTGTGTAATGCTGTGTTGCAGTAGCTGAGCATGATAAGGCTACAAAGTGAATTACAGATTAATTCTTTAAAGAAAAGATATGTAGGAATACATATTTATCTCAGGGATTCGTGTAGGGTCATGCCCACAAGCATGGTTACATGATTTTACAGTTTCCTTCACAATCATATCATTCCAGGTTCAATCTCGTTTCACATTACTTTGTACAAATATCTTTATCTTTGAGTTGACCAAAGCCACTCACAAGGGAAATTTTGTAAATGGAAATTGAGCTGCTTGTTGGAGGGATTGCACTAATTATTAAATGGTAGACTTAATCCATCATGACCATTTGGTGGCTTTAATAGAGTCCACTGAGTTGCAAACAAGTCTCTATTTTATGAATATCAAAATCTTCCTAGATCCCACTTCTATAAATATCAAGGTTGTCGTCTCTTTTCATAAGACTCAGATGCCCCACAAGAAGTTAAGGGCAAGGACGTTCTACCTTGGACTAAGCTATGAAAACAAATTAGAAAATTAAATGTAGCTCCTTGCCACATTGAAATATTATTTTATAAAGTTAACGAATCGTTTTGAATATCATTACATTATCAACTACATAAATTAACATATTTTCACCTTTTAGTCCATATCAAAGGCAAAGCCTATGAACCTTAACAGGGCCTCCAAGACTAGTGGGAGGATAATTATCTTCAAACAGAAGGCATGACATGAATGCTTATCAGGTGGTGATATTTAAGTGGGTGATAGATTAAGTCTACCCATCAAGTACACATGGATGGAATTGGGACTTGGAACACAGTGATAGTCAAAACAAATATTACAAGGCATCCAATCCAACTCGTGCCAGCATAGTAGACAGATGTTAAATGATGATGACTCTGTCTGATGTTCAAATGACTGTACTAATTTGCTACCTTTATATATATATTTATATATGTATATATATATATATATATATATAAATGCAGGGTGCAGTGAATAAACTGTATATATATATATATATATATATATATATATAT
>NC_068984.1:47656875-47661326 GCF_001194135.2 Octopus bimaculoides | reverse complement strand
ATATACAGGGTGCCGTGAATAACCTGTTCTCTCAATTACGCAAAAATAACAATAACACTGACATCTCATTTTAACAGATATATTTACTAAAATTACATAAAATTATCTTGAAATACTTAAAAGTAAATTTATTAAATAAAATTGCCATTGGCTTCAACCACAGCCTCCAGATGACTTCAGAATCTCCTGCAACTCTTCCAGATGGTCTCCTTGTTTAGGTTGGTGAATGCTACTATAATCCTTGCCTTCAGTTCATCTTTGATGTTACAAGGCGTTTTGTTGGTCACTTGCTCAACTACATCCCACACATGATAGTCAAATGGGTTGCAGTTTGGGGAGTTAAGTGGCCAGATGCTAGGGTTGATGTCGTTGCAGAAATTGTCTAACAGCCATGACTGGGTTCTCCGGCTTGTGTGGCATGGTGTAGTGACCTGTTGCCAGACATAGGATCTTTCAGCAGCCTCCCTCTTGACCCAGAACAGCACTACCTCCTCCATGCACTTGGTATAGGCCTCCGTGTTGAGTCAAAGCCATATGGCAAGGTGAATAGAGGCATAATGTGGCCATCACTCCAAACACCATGACGTTGACTGGATGTTTGACTTTTATTACTCTAGGTATATGTCCTCAAATTGCACTATCTTCAGATTAACATGCAAACACTCTGAAATGTTCATATTGGAGCTTCTGGCATGAATTTTAAGCAGTATGACATGTAATTTCTAAATTTTTGGCAGAGTGAATTGTGTTATAGTGCTGCTTTCCTGACAGACAGTGCCCAACTGACCCTACATACACTGTGTAGTCAACAAGATCAAAAACAAACAATGCACATGTGTGAAAATAAACATATAGAATGCTGACAATTTACCCATCACACCCTATATATATGTACACACACATGTAGAGATTGGACAGAGTTACTGAAATATCTTGTTAAATGGAAGTGTTTTTATCTAATACGTAATTGGTCCTCTTTGGCATCCATCACATCTTTGCGACTCATACAGATACTGAATGCTTGTTGGGAGAATTTTAATCCATTCTTCAAGTAAAATTCACTTTAGCTATTTCATCAACGATGGCAAAGGGAAGTAGCTCATTTTTTGCTGCTTCAAACCATAAATGTTTTGGTTGTATTGAGATTTTGTAATGATGGAAAGTTAATCAAAGTGCTCTACTTCAGTTTTGTGCTCTTGACCCCAATTTTCAATGACATTTTGTGAATTAATGCATTGTCCTGGAAGTTTGTACTATCATAATGCTCAGAGAGTCCTTGACATTAGATCTGCCTTGTACAACTACTAAAAGGCCAAAAGGATTCTGTGATATAACTTTCTAAATCAGTGGATCTGAACCAGGGTCTGTTTGACCCTTAGGGGTCTATGTAAGATTTTGGTGGGGTTCACGCAACTAAAATAGTAAATTGGGAATGCACAGTAGTATATCAAGGGTTCATGAAATATTTTGTTTCAGATGTATTTATTGAAAGAAACGGCTAGGTTTCTTTATGTAACATTTTGCATACTTCAATCTACAAGTTAATGTTAGAAAAACAAAATAGGAATTTTGAAAGAAGTATCTATAAAACTAGTTTTTAAACATTGAGAGGCCATGAGGGTCAACCAGAATAAAATAGTTATCAAAGGGGTCTATAGTAAAAGATGGTCTATTTGGCCCCCTACCATGGGTTTACCTCTTCCACAGATTCCCTCAACTGCTAGGGTGTGCCACTGTACTTGTTGCCAATCCTCACCCTACTGACAGTATCCCTGTACATGGCTTGCACTACTCTCATTAACCATTCATCTCTCCCTAGTTTCCTCATTGACCACCAGATAAGGGATCAGGGGACCTTGTCAAAGGCTTTCCCCATGTCAACGAACCCCAGGTACAAAGATTTAGCTTTGGCTAGGTATTTCTCTTGCAGCTGTCTTACCAGAAATATTGCATCAGTGGTGCTTTTCACTGGCATGAACCCAAACTGCATCTCATCTACACTGACTCTCTCCCTAATTAGTTGCTCTATGACCCTCACTGTGACCTTCGTTACCTGATCCAACAACTTGATACCTCTGTAATTATTTGTATCTAAAACATCACCTTTACCTATGTAGCAGTTGACTATGGTGCTGCTACACCAGTCATTAGGTATGACCCCTTCATGTATCACCTGGTTGACTATATTGGTTACTAGGCTATAGCCAACACCACCAGTTATTTGAGCATATCTGTGGGGATTCCTGATGCGCAGGAGGCTTTCCCTATCTTCATACCCTTAATTGCTTTATCTACCAAGGTACTGTCAATTTGGATAGCTGGTCCCTCTGTTGGGTCAGCATTCGGCAGACTTTCTTTCTCCCATTCATTCTCTTTATTGAGCAACCTTTCATAGTGGCATCTCCAAACTTCTCTCTTTGAAGCCTTGTTTAATGCAAGTGAACCATCATCTATGCAGACACATTTGTCTCCTATGACATCATGATTCTCTCTCAGACATTGTCTTGCAATACGAAATACCTCAAGTCTTTGGTCCTCACGGCACTGAATATTGGCAAGTTTTTTCTTATCTGCTTCTCCTCTGGCTAAATAAACCTGTCTCATCTGGCAGTCTGATACAATTCCCTGCGACCACTGTTCTTCCAGTCCTTCCAAGCCTGCTTCTTTTCCCTAATAGCCCTGTCATCAACATTGTTCCACTACCATATTACCTTGGATCAAGAGGGGACTTTGCACCATCCACAGATCTGGTCATTGGCCCTCAGCAGGTTGTCCTGCAGAAATCTCCAGTTGTCTTCCACATCATGTGATGCTATATCCCTTTCTATTTCGTCAAAGGCTTCAAGTAATATGTCTCTAAATTTCTGTCCATTCACAGAATATTTAAGCTTGCAGACCCTTCTCCACCATGCTGGTCATCTTCTGGACATCCATTTAGCCCTGATCCTGAAGTCGCTAACTACTAGTCTATGTTGTGGGGTACATTCTTCTTATAAGAAGAATGTACCCCATTTATAAGCAGCCATCTTTCCCTTTTGCTGGCGAGGTTGTAGTCAATTTGGCTAGTGTGTCTACCAGAACGGTAGGTAACTAGGTGAATGGCAGGTTTCCTGCAGTTAATATTGCAAACCATAAGATCATTTGCATTGCAGAACTCCAGCAGCCTGGTTCCCTCTTCATTGCGGGAACCAAAACCATACCCTCTATGTATGCCATGGAATCCCCCTGCATATTGTCCAACATGTCAATTGAAGTCACCAGCCACAAAGAGAAGGTCCCTGTCATTCGTCAGTGAGGTAGTCTGCAAGAGGGTGTCATAGAATCGGTCTTTCTGTCCATCAGGTAGCCCTGGCTGAGGGGCATAGGCTGAGATAATGGTTGCTAACTTGTGATGTAGCACTAATCTAATCTTAAGTATTCTATCGTATACTCTGACTACCTCGATTACCTTAACAACCCATTTCTCTGCAAGAAGTATAACCACACCCCCGAACCCATCATTGTTCTCTGTCAAGTAAACCTTGTACCTGTGTTCTTTGCCTGTGAGGAACCTAGCAGAACCTTCTCTCCACCTTATTTCTTGGAGGCAGCACAAATCTACACATCTCCTTTCAAGCATCTCAAACATCCAGTCAACATCATTGTGTTTGGAGTGATCTCTTGTGATGGCAACATTATTCCTCCATTCACTTTCCCATATGGCCTCAGACTCAACACGGAGACCTACATCAAGAGCTCGGAGAAGGTACTGCTACCCTGGGTCAAGAGGGTGGCTGCTGAAAGACCCTATGTTTGGCAACAGGACTCTGCACCATGCCACACAAGCAGGAGAACCCAGTCATAGATGTAAGACAATTTCTGTAACCACATCACCTCTTACATCTGGTCACCTAACACCCCAGACTGCAACCCCCTTGTTTATTATGTGTGGAGCGCAGTTGAGCGAGTGACCAACAGAACTCCTTGTAACACCAAAGATGAACTGAAGGCAAGGATTATGGGAGCATTCACCAACTTAAAGAAGGAGACAATCTGGAAGATTTGCAGGAGATTCTGAAGTCATCTGGAGGCTGTGGTTGAAGCTAATGGCGATTTTATTGAATAAATTTACTCTTAACTACTTCAAGATCGTTTTATGTAATTTTGGCAAATATGTCTGTTGAAATGAGATGTCAGTGTTATTTTCATTTTTCAATATTTAGACGACAATTTATTCACCGCCCACTTGATGTGGCTCGTGTGTTCTCGTCTACGTTTGTTTGCAATGTCCTGTACCCAGATATGCACCTATACATACAGGTGGATGTCGGTATGCACATACCTGTACGTATATGTGCATATACTCATTTACTATTTGTTTTTACATGATTGAATGCAGCATCTTCCAAATGTAAGTAGTTTTTGTAACTCATATCCTCCGACGCTACTCTATCTCTTTCTCTTTCCTTCCC
>NC_068984.1:47655739-47656775 GCF_001194135.2 Octopus bimaculoides | reverse complement strand
ATATATATATATAATTACTCACAAGCACATCAATATATTTTTATTATCTGCAAAGTTGTGATTTCAGCATTTTTTATAATCATGTTTAAAGTAAAGATGAGAGATTTTGATAGAAGATAATATTTTGATATTTCATGCAGTTTTGTTTTATTTTAATTTCAAATGTAGGTAAAATGTTAAATATTCAACATTTATACAAACAAAATTACAGTTTTTATGACATATTATCTAATGTACATAATGATGTTGTGCCACTAGTGCCTGTGTATGTGCCTCTGCATGTGCATGTTTATAGAAGTGAATGGTTGAATAGATGTATCACTAGACTCTCAGCTTTCAAATCAAGAATTCAATTTCATTTCCAGTTGCATTGTTGTTTATTTGGGTAGTACATTTAATTTTACATATTTGCATTAGTTCAGACAGATGTGAGGATAGATCATCTTGGAATGTTACAAGTACTGAATTGGCATTCTATTTATGGGAACTATTTATCTTTACTGAAGATCATCAATCTGGAGCTAAATTGACACTGTTTAAAGACTTCTTTGATGGAATATTTTTCTCTTCTTGTACTGATATGCATTCATTCATGTATATATCATTATCTTCATTTGACTTCTGATTTTCCATGCTTGCAGATGGAATTTGTTGCAGCAGATTTCTGCATCTCAATATCTTTCCTGTCACCAACCTTCACCTGTTTCCAAGCTAAGTAATCTTCTGCCATGGTTAGTTTTCACAGAAGACTGGAAATGAATAATCTCACTGGTATGATGATGATGATGTTCATTTTCAACCCCAACATGAGTCTTGACAAGAGAAAAGTACACATAAGCACACACAATGAGCTTCTTTCTGTTACTTCTAACCAGATGCATTCAAAAGGCTTTCGCTCACCTCAAGCTGTAGTAGATGACTCTTGATCAAAGGTCAATCAATGAGACTGAAGCCATGGCCACATGGTTGGGAAGCAAGCTTCATAATCCACAGTTATGCCTGTGCTTATCTCTCTCTCTCTCTCTCTCCCCCCCCC
>NC_068984.1:47636043-47654795 GCF_001194135.2 Octopus bimaculoides | reverse complement strand
GCAGGTGGCACATAAAAGACACCATTTCGAGCGTGGCCGTTTTCGTTCGGGTGACACGTAAAAGCACCCACTACACTCTCTGAGTGGTTGGCGTTAGGAAGGGCATCCAGCTGTAGAAACTCTGCCAAATTAGACTGGAGCCTGGTGTTGCCATCCGGTTTCACCAGTCCTCAGTCAAATCGTCCAACCCATGCTAGCATGGAAAGCGGACGTTAAACGATGATGATGATGATGATGATATATATATATGTGAGAAAGAGAGAGGGAGGGGTGAACTAAATTTGACTGATTGCATAAAAGAGAAAAACAATATCTCATCCAAGAATAAAAGTTTTTGAAAAGATCAAGATATCAACTAGATTATAAGTCAGTTCTGGAACTTGGCACATGCCTGCCTCACTGTGTCCCTTGGAAGATCTTAAAGCATCTTAATCTTGGCCACCAGTTTGGCCTTGGTGTTTCAGGTAGACTGGTTGGTGTCTTTCCCAACTGTGCCCCACACATAATAATCCATTGGATTGCAATCAAGGACATTAGGAGGCCAGAAATTGGGGCTGGTGGAATCATAGAAACTCTCTGACAACCTCTTCTGACTCTTTCCTGAGGTACAGCCAGGAGTCAAATCCTGTTGTCAGACTTAGGGTCTTCCAGCAACAATCCTTTCAGTCAAGGTTTCAGTAATACCACTTACTCTTTAGATATGGCAGATATGGAAAACATATATATCATCTTCATTTTAATGTCCACTTTCCCAAGCTCACATAGGTCAGACAAAATTTTGTTGCAGTGTATTATCTACTGCTTGATATCTTTCCCTGTTGCCGACTGTGACATGTTTCTGAGTAATGTAATATTTTTCCCAATAGCTGACATGTTTCTACAGAAGACTGGGAAGGAAGGACACTGCTTTCATGACAGAGACATTCTTTCACAACTATTATGCAGTGTCATGACAGGGAGACAGTAACACACATTTGTACGCATATATTTTGTACATACACAACAGGCTTCTTTCAGTTTCTTTACCAAATCCAGTCACAAAGCATTGATCAACCAGGGCTATAGTGGAAGACACTTGCTCAAAGTGCCACACAATGGTATTGTAACTATATGCACAGTTGTATATATACATATTTATATTTGTAGTCTAAAAAATGATTATTATTGTCCCATTACATAGGAGTTTAACAAATAAATGAAGTCCTAGAATCAAAGAAATATTTTTTGTTAAGCTTAATTATAGCAGTATTTTGTAATTTTTTCACTCTTTTGGAACTCTTGAAAAACTTTAGATGGCTTGAGCAAGCCACCGCATAAAAATTACAGTATCTTAATTGTTTTTTTCCTTTCTATTTCATAATGTTAAATTTCATACGAGATAAAATAAATCATAAAAATAAATCATAAAAAAGTGCTAAATCTGAGGAAGTTTTAAGAAATTTCATTTAACTTAGAGCTTATTTAAATCAAATTCCCCTATTTAGAGTTAATTTTTCCCATTGGGGATCCTTGCTATTACAAATGCCAGTGTGTCGAATATGCTGTGCATGTATAATAAAATTAAGAACATGGGACTAAATACAAACATGACTCAAAAATTTGCATGTAATGAGCCTATTCATAAATATTTTTTCAGAACCTCTAGTGACTTTTATGGAACCTTAGGATTTCAGGACCTCCAGTTAGGAAATTTTGGATTAAATGTTTGAAAGCTGTAGTTCTGTAAATGAATAAAAACACATGTGTATGCACATGCACAAACATATATTCTCTCTCTTCTCTATATCTCTCTTTGTGTTTCATGCTTCTTATGGGGGTGGGGTAACAAAACAATAATTAATAAAACGTGGTTAGTTCAATCAACTTTATTTCTCCCAAAATTCACTCTGTGCCCATCAAAAGAAATCTACAGTCATACAGGTCTAACATATGTATTTCATATCGCTCACCCAAAGAACATAGTGATCACACTTTGACTTTACAGTAGTAGCATGTATAAAATATTTCTGACATGTAGGACCTATGTCTACATACCAACATTCAGAAGTATGTATAAATATATGCTGCTTGTACATTGCCTGTGTTCACATAGAGATATCAACTACATACATAATTCATAATTCATCTTTTATCTTTTACTTGTTTCAGTCATTAGACTGCAGCCATACAGGGGCACCACCTTAAATTTTCAGTTGGATGAATTAACCCCAGTACTTATTTTTCTTTTAAAGCCTGGTCCTTTTCCTGAACTGTTAAGTTTTAAGGATGTAAATGCACCAACATTGGTTAACAACCTGTTGTGGGAGACTAAACATAAAGACAGACACACATAGATATATATATATATATATATCTCACTCTCTGGGAGAAAGGCACAAGCACAAACACAGACATATACACACACGGCAGTAACTACCGCCTACCAAATTCAATCACAAAGCTTCAGTCGACATTTGTATACATGATGGACTTCTTTCAGTTTCTGTCTATCAAATCAATTCAAAGCTTTGGTCAGCCCAAGTCTATAGTTAAAGAGTTGAAGATACTTGCCCAAGGTGTCACACTGTAGAACTGAACCTGGAACCATGAGGTTGGGAAGCAAGTCTCTTATGAGACAGACATGCCTGTGCCTATACATACATCAGCAACACACATTACATTCTGCTCACATTTACATACACACGTTATTCAATTCTATAATCAGTTTCCTAAATATACATGAACAACGTAATATTGTTCCCACATGCATGGACACATGCACATGTTAACCATGTACATATTGCATGTTACTCGCACATATACATCAGTCTTATATACAATGCACATTCTTCAAATATACATCATCCACTTAAATTATATTCAGTTTCTTATGAGATTTGCTAAAATACACAGCGACCGAGATATATATTGTTACAGAGCTAAGTGAAATGGCGAGGAGAAAAAAGCAAGGTACTTGTTTAAAAAGTCACCTGAGATGACGTAATCTGCACCTGTGATGCAAGACAATTGATTGTACAGCATCTCAGCTGTAAGGTACAGGTGTGGGAGGAGTTGAAACAGTTGTAGTGGGTTTCAATAAATAAACTTGTAAATTCCATTTTCTATTTCTGATCCGTTATCCACTTACATATGTTGCTCATACATGCAGTACATACAAATACATCCGGCACCTACACACACACGCGCGCGCGCGCACGCACACACACACACACACACATGTAATACATGTTACTTAAGCACATTTGAAATTGTTTTTTTTCTTTTTATTTTATTTTTTGCTTCCTTCATTACCATTTCTTCTGACACATTTTTTGTCATTTCTTCCTTGTTCCAATTTCTTCCTGATGTTTGTTTGGCTTTCAGTCTTCGTCTTCAATTTTCTTTTTTTTTTTTTATTGTATGTTTTACTTCACATTTTTTTTATTACATTTCACTTCTGTTCAGTCTCTTTGATTTCTGTTTTTCTTTTGTCTTTTTAATCTTTTTTTTTTACATATTCTCTTCATATTTTTTAAATCCTCTACATTTTTTTGCCCTCCACTTCTTTTCTTTCTTTTCTTGTCATAACAATCTTATCACTCTCTCTTCATCTTTTTCATTCTTATGACATATTTTCTACTTCTTTCACTTTTACCATTTCCACTGTCCTTCTTTTGCACTCTCATCTTTGCTCTTTCTTCACCTTTTGCTACATGTTTCTCTCTGATATCTCAATTATTGCCTATACTACAGGCTTTAGGACTTTCTTGACAAACTGCTTGGTCTGCTGTTATGTCTTTGTTAGTGTACAAACTGATATTCCACATTATCTTCATGGTATGCATTTCTGTGATATGCCCATGTTTCAGTTCATACCATTACTGGATAGCTTTTAGAACTGGTCAACTTCAAAGTGTTGTTATGTTGCTAAGTTCCAATTCTTGCATGGAACAAAACAGAGAGATAAATAAATAAGTAAAGTGTGTCGATAAATATGGATATGTATGTAAATATCACATGCATCCACACACACTTACACATGTGTGGAGTCACATTTTTCTCTCCTACACACTTGCACTTTGCTCATAAATGTGCATATATACAATATTCATTACTCTCTCACACACTCGCACGAATGTGCACACATGCACATTCACACCAATAGCATGGCTCACTCACACATATACAAGCACATTGCGTGTGCATGGATCCTTCATTCACATAGACAAGCATAAACACTGTTGTATACCCATGCACATATACATTTATGGACATGTGCACGTTTACATTCACATGCATGCATACTTACATGCATGTGCATACACTCACTATGTCAGTTATGCTTGCATCCTCACAATGATGCTCACAAGATGCACAATTTGTTCTCTGACACATACACACATACTTTGATCACACCTGCACTCTCTCCTTTGCTCACACCTGCACTCTCTCCTTTGCTCACACACACACACACACACACACATTTTCACATCTATGATAGGTTTAAATCAATTACCTTTTGCCTCCGACTTATATATTCATACTCATGTATACATTTATAAAAGCATACATGCATGTACTTCGTACACACACATTTGTACATACACACACACATTCATACACACACACACACACACACACACACACACACACACACACACACACACACACACACACACACGCTCACTCACTCTTTCTGCCGCCTTTCATGTTTTCGCTTGATGACTCTTTCTCTCATGTCCTCATTATCTTCTTTCATTGCTATCATTTTTCTTTCTCTGTCAGTGATTAGAAACATTCTGTAAAGGAATGGCCTATGTTAATGGCCTAGTTTTTGAAGTTTTGAGCTCTCACTTTTAATTTTCTTTATCTCCTTTTAACTTACTTATCATAACCATGCTATGGAAATTATTGAAATATTTGTTTTTTTTTTTTCCATGAATTCATATCTAAAACATCTCTCATGGTCTTTCTTCTCATTTTCAGATTCATACATATTTTTTTTTCACTTGCTTGCCCATTTGCATGTACCAGTAATTTATTTTGTCACACATAAGTTGTTATCAATAGTGATGGCCTTAAAGACTTCTAATTGATTAGTGTCTTTCATTTTCAGTAAAAAACACCCAACAGTGACTCCATATTTAAAATTCATTCTCACATTCCTTCTCATGTCTACTCAAATCCACTAATTGGCTTTGTTTCTTGATTCAAGCCTGATCCATTCAAATTCATTGATTCAGCCACTTTTCCTTCTGAGCTTGCTCATCACCCCAATCTTGTTCAGCTTGCTCAAGATGCCATTTCCTCTTGGCTTGTTCAATACCTTGACATGGGGCTCAAAATTCTGATCTGATCCATCCAACCTCAACACCCTGAGCCCAACACTCTGACATGCCTTGATTTAATCAGTCTTCAAAGCTATGATCTATCTTAACTCAATGCCTCAGTCCTCCAAGACTTCAACAATTTAATCCATTCAAACCCCACTACCTTGGTCTACCCAGAATTCAATACTTTGATCCATCCAGACCCATCAACTCAATCTACTGAAGGCTCAACACTGATCCACCCTCTAAGGATCCAAAACACTCCAGTCCACTAGGGCTCCACTTCCCACTCCATTTTGTGTGCATTCTCTAAATCACAGACCCACTCTTTTTCCACCTAAACCACTATATTACTCAACTTTTCCCCCCACTTTATCTTCAATGACTCCGACGTACACTACTGTTTTGTTTTCCACCTCACCCTCTTCCTGTTACCTTTTACTACACCTGTACCCCCCTCCATACCCTCACTTCCCCCATCATACCCAGATGATTTCAACAACTGTCGACATGCTCTGCCAGTCAATTGTTTTCAGCTTAATGCTTTTACCACATGTGCATGTCTATATATATTGTGTGTGCATATGTGTGTGTATATATATATATATAGACATACAAATGTGTATACATTTATGTACATACACATTTTATAAACATGTACATATGTATTTAAATAGTCCATATGTAGGGGGATGTTTGTGATATGTATTGAGAAATTTACACACAGCTTATATGTACATGGTGTGTGTGTAATACATATTGAGTTGCTGATTGAGTTAGTTGGAAAGATTTGTAAACCAACAAAACCAACTACCCCTTTCATATACACACACCATACATTCACCTTTCTCCACAGTTTATGATCACTGTTGCTTATTCTGTTTGATGCTGATCTTTTAAACAAAACGCCTTGTTTGTTTTCTTTGTTTTGTTTTTCTTTGCTTTTTTTTTTTTGCTTTTATATGCACACACATACATAATCACACACACTCTCATGCACACACACACTCATGCACACACATACTCTCATTTACATACACTCAATCTGTTTAATACTCCCAGCACCACCTTTATTCTAACATCCTTCAACAGACCTATGAGCTAGCAAGGATGATATTCATTTAAGTAGCAGACACACACACACACACACACTACACACAACATAAAGTATGCACATACATGCATGCATATACATACATAAATGCATATATATATATATATATATAAAAGAGAGTAAAGAGTATATATATATATATATATATATATATATTAATATATGTATATATATATATTTATATATATATATATATTATGTGATGTATATTTGTGTGTGTATTTATCATGTACATCACACTCCTACACAATTTAAACCAATTATACACATAATTTAGTTTCCACATGCACTCCAACTCAGACATGCACTCACTCTAAATTGCACATTCATGTACACTTTAATTCACACTCAAACATTCTTTTTGCTTCTTTTGTTTTCCATCTCTCTATTGCTTTGTTTTCTCATTGTTTTCCTTGTCTTCATTCTCTCTCTCTCTCTCTCTTTCTTTCTATTCTTCCCTTCTTTACATTTATTTTTTATTCTTTCCTGCTCTCCTTTGCTCCCCCCCTCCCTCTCTTTCTTAGCTGGCTCCTTCATCTTTATCTTTATTTTTCTCTGATATCTCAACTTCTGTTCATACCACAAGGTTTCAATTTTTTTTCTTGACTTTCCTTTTAGTCAGTCATTGTGTCTTAGTGTACAATATTATATACCACACTATAACTTCATGACTTGCATCATTATGGTTTTTTCACCATGTGGCACCTTGGGCAAGTGTCTTCTACTACAGCCTCGGGCCGACTAAAGCCTTGTGAGTGGATTTGGTTGACAGAAACTGAAAGAAGCCCGTCGTATATGTGTATATATATATATATATATATATGTATATGTATGTGTTTGTGTGTCTGTGTTTGTCCCCCCCCCTCCATCGCTTGACAACTGATGCTGGTGTGTTTACATATCCATAACTTAGCGGTTCGGCAAAATATGACCGATAGAATAAGTACTGGGTTTACAAAGAATAAGCCCTGGTGTCGATTTGCTCGACTAAAGGCGGTGCTCCAGCATGGCTGCAGTAAAATGACTGAAACAAGTAAAAGAGTAAAAAAAGAGTATGTTTTTTTTGTTCAGGAATAGGCAGCCTTTATTATGAAGTGGTTTGCATGAGAGGCATGGTACTTCGACAAGCAGGCCATGCTACTAATATATTTAAGGTAATTTTTCATTAAGCGTGTCATTTAGAAAGTCCCGTGGGCTGCAGTTTTTGCCAGGTTTTTGTTCATATCATTACTAGGCATCTTTTATAACAAGCCAACTTCAAATAGCTGTTATCTAATTAATTAATATCTTTGAGTAATAATGGCAAATTGATTTTTAAAATTAGCAAAGGCATTTAAGATTTGATGTTAATTTTTCTAATTTTTCATAATGTTTTTGAAAAATACTTCTTATCTCTGTGTGTCTGTGTGTATACACACATAAACATGCATGCACTTACAGAGGATCATGTATACCGTTGTTGTTGTTGTTGTTGGCACTCCGTCGCTTACGACGTCGAGGGTTCCAGTTCATCCAATCAATGGAACAGCCTGCTCGTGAAATTAACGTGCAAGTGGCTGAACACTCCACAGACACGTGTACCCTTAACGTAGTTCTCGGGGATATTCCGCGTGACACAATGTGACAAGGCTGACCCTTTGAATTACAGGCACAACAGAAACAGGAAGTAAGAGTGAGAGAAAGTTGTGGTGAAAGAGTACAGCAGGGTTCACCACCATCCCCTGCCGGAGCCTCGTGGTGCTTTAGGTGTTTTAGCTCAATAAACACTCACAACTGGGGATCGAAACTGCGATCCCATGACCACGAGTCCGCTGCCCTAACCACTGGGCCATTGCACCTCCACATCATGTATACCATACAAAAGGTAAAAGACTCAGGAAAACATAACACTCACACAGCCACTGATGTACACCTACCTGAATATTAGGCATATTATTCTGGCAACCCCCATTTTCTTTTAACCGAGTCAGTGAAGAAAGTGAAATGCCCATGGCCCTTATATTTCCAGGGCCTTTGCAGTTGATTGAAAGAAGGAAGTTCTAAACCAGATATCTGAACCGAATTGCTTGCAACAGAGTAAACTCCACTAATGGTACTCATGGACTAAGTAGTGGTGTTGAACTGGGTTTACAGTTTAAGTATTCCACCCATAAAAATTATATACACATACAGCAGGCAAAATTATGCATTATATACACACTGCACATGCATGGGCATATGACACATGCTTATAGATATATCTATAACATACATATATGAACCTACATATTACACGCACATACAAATCTACATATTGTTAACATACAAAAACTGACGTTTTATTGAAATATACAAACCTACGCACATCTACATATTACACACACAGTCTTGGATTAACAATGTAAAATTATTGGGATTGGCATTCCCTTGAGTCTACCATTAAGCCCTGTATGCATTTGTTACATGATCTAATCAGATGAGAGGTATGCCACTATCGGTCATATTTTTTCTTTTATCTTAAGACCTATACATCAGATATCATCACCATCATATTTCTGCTATGCACCACCACCACCACTACCACTATATCTACAATTTCTTTTGCCATTTTACGGCCATGACATCTACTAACAGGTCTGCCACTGCCTTGGTTGTTACACCAATGCTATTGCCATAACTGTCATCTCCAAATGACCTGCTAGAAACAGCAGTTAAATCTCTCTCAAACCACACTCCCATCATAAATAAGGACCACAATCAGCAATGTGATGTTACATTTATCCCCACCTCAAATGATAGGGTGGTCATCGTTGAAATGACCCTTAATATAGGCTTATTCAGGATTTACATTACTTCAAAATGCACTGCCAACATTAATAAGGACCACATTAGATTATATGATGCCACATCTTCCCCTGCCACCAATGATACGGTAGTCATGGCTGGAGTGTCCTTGATCATAGGTCTGCTTGATCAGAATCTACACGTTATTGACTAAATAGTGACTGACACTATAACTAACAATACCCTTTCACCCATTACCATATATCAATATATACACCATATATCAGTGTACCAGCACCACTACAACCTCTACTGCTACCTCTTTCAGGCCTTGAACATCGGAGCACCGTCCTCACCCACCACCACCACCACCACCACATCGTTTCTACCCTGACTCCTATTAACTACAGCCACCAATCCCTGATATCAGCTTTATGGCATTACCCACCTCCATCTCTTCATAAACAAACAAACCAACACACCATTACTATCACCAGCACAATTAGCTTCAGTCAGTTCTACTACTACAACAACCCTGAAGCTTTTGTGGGATGTCTTTTAGAGATGGTACAGCTGATAAGTTGATTGCCAACCCCTGGAGGGATGAAAGGCAATGTCGACCCAGGTGGGATTTGAGATGTGAAGAGATATTATGACTCCCCTCAAAAACACCAGCATCATGTTTATGTGTTGTATATTTTATAGTTTTTATAATTACGTATGCTATATGTAATGGTATATACTATGTGTGTGTGTATATATATATATATATATATATATATATATATAGTTATATATCTTATGATGATATATTGTAGTATATGTTACATATCGTGTGTGGTAAGAAACTTGCTTCCTAATCACATACTTCTGGGCTCAGTGTCAGTGCATGACACTTTGGACCGACCAAAGTCTTATGAGTGGATATGTAGGCAGAAACTGAAAAAAAGCCCGTTATGTGTGTGTGTGTGTGTGTGTGTGTGTGTGGTGGTGGTGGTGCGCGCGCGTATGTTTGCCCCCCATCACTGCTTCACAACCGGTGTTGGTTTGTTTACGTTACTGTAACTTAGAAGTTTGGCAAAAGAAACCGATAGAATAGGCACCAGGCTTGAAAAGAAATAAGTACTGGGATCGACTTGTTCAGCAAAAACTGTTCAAGGTGGTGCCCCAGCATGGCCATCGTCCAGTGACTGAAACAGATAAAAGGTATCTATACATATTACTATGTTATGTATACGGATAAAAAGCGTTGTGATATGAAATATAAACTTGTTACCAGTTCAAATATGGTTAAGACATATTGGAACCCGTAGGGAGGCCATGCACTGCGTTTTGTCATGGAGAAATATTCATGCTCTAGACACAAGGGCGTTAACACACCAGGTCAGATATTCTCAAATTTGCTTCAAACTTATTGATCTGGATAGAGGGCGCTTTGAACTGACTTGGTTTGTTTACACCGCTAAGTCCACAACGAGAACATTTCTCCATGACAAAATGTAGTGACTGGCCTCCTTGCGTGTTCGAATATGTCTCGGACATATTTACACTGATAACTTTGTTTTATATATTTTATATGTATTATTTTACATGTATGTTCACACACACATTGTTATATATTATACCCGGACCGGACCGTATGTTGTGTTCTTGAGCAAGACACTTTCTTTCACGTTGCTCCACTCCACTCATCTGTAGAAATTGTGACGTACCGGCCTTTCACTTTTCCTTGAATAACATCGGTAGGTTGGTGAGATGAGGCTGCTATGCATGGGCGACTGCTGGTCTTCCATAAACAACCTTGTTCTGACTTGTTTCTCGAAGAGTAACCTTGTAGGTGCAGTCCCATGGCTATTCTTAACCGAAGGGTGTCTTCACCCTTTACCCTTTTATGCTATATGTAAGATGTTATATATGATATATATTATGGTGTACGCTGACAATTACTGCCAATATGAACTAATTCAGACCGTAACAACTCGTGCACACCCAATAAGAATTCATGAGATTAGGTATATTGAATTTGTTGAAGATTGTAAAAACCCTATCAGTTTGTCTTCTGGGTTCAAGCCTCGGGCTCAGCATGAAACTTAAATGGTAATTCATTTTTTATGTATTATAAAGATCATGTGTGTGTGTGTGTGTGCGCGTGTGCATTTATGTCTGTCTATGTATGGCTATGTTTTATTTGCATGTGTCAGATTCCGTGTCTGTATTAGTTTATATCACTCAAAGAGCCTGTGTAGTATGTAGTATTTTATGTCCAGCCCTAGCGATTCGACACTTAAAGACTGATAAAATATCTTATTGTACTGGATCGATATTATCCACTGAACCGTTGAATGCTATTTCACAGTTCGGCAGCTGTTCATTGGTTAGACCAAGTTAATGAACTTATAAAAGAGTTCTTTATTATTTGTAGATGTGGTGAAGCAGTTTCTCACAGCTATTGAACTTACCGAAATCCGCTATGAATTCTTCAGTGAAAAGTCGTTCATGAACGAAATCACGAATCGCTATAATTTCTTCCACCGGTATGGAACCATTTTATGAAGCCGTGATGTTTGAATATGAAATAAAGAGAAATGTGAGAGTATGACGTCTGTGCCTTTCCAGTTACATTGTATGAGTTGTATAAGAAGAAGGTAAATACCTTTCTAAATTGATGTCAGAAACTGGTCCGTGGATTTGACTTGCTGGTGAAGATTGGCCTTACGTAGTTTTCACAACAGTAATAATTAAACGCTGATAAGAGAACATGTACACAGAAGATCGACCTGTTAAAGTAACAGCCAAATAACCACCAGATCGCACACTATCATCATAAAATAAAACGACAACAAAAAGCAAAAACAAATGGCATTGTCCTAAGAGAATTAGCTGCTATAAGGAATAAAGCTGTTACACTATCTTAAATCACGTGCAAAGCACATTTTTTGTAATTATGGTATGATAATTGGATACTCAAACCCATTAAAAATAGCGTATTGCTGGCGTTTCCCCACCGAGATCTTTGAGTAATGGTGATTGCAGTGAAAGTTGGCGACAGACGTTGATGATGATAAAGTTGATGAGAACGGTCGCACTGGAGTTATAGAGAAGCAACAAGGATGACAGTAATGAAATAAGATAATTATTATATTAGTTAGGGTGAAGATAATGACGCTGATATTAGTAATGTTATTTAATGTGTTGTCGATGAGGCTGCACACGTCGAAGTTATTAGCGGTGGAGGAGCTAGTGATGATTAATGATTGGTGGTGTCGGACTTTTTGATGATATAGTTGTTCGTTCTACTTGAGCCATTGTTGTTTATATATATATATATATATATATATATATATATATATATACACACACATGTACACAGCAGTAAGCACGTAGATGCAAAACAAGATAGAAAAAATAGTACTAAGTTAATTCCGATTGTGCAGACCTATAACCAAAAGCGTTCTAGTTATGATCATCCCGTCTTTATCAGACAATGTACAATTAATTTATTTAGTGTGTGATCTTTTTTAAGATGGGGGTATGTGATGTGATTTAAGTGATATATGTCCGATTAATAAAAGCTGAAAAAATTCTTCCCAAACTGTTACTCAGTTTCACGTGACCGTTCGCCAGTCAGATGTGATTATCACAACTATCTGACGAACAATCACGTGAAACTCCGAGTAAGCTTTCAAAAAATTCTTTTCAGCGTTTGTAAAGTAAATAGTATAATATTACTTTATTTTTATCTTAATATTCGAATACTATTTTTCTATCTTGTTTTGCATCTACGTGCTTACTGGTGTGTATATATATATAACACAACATCGAGGGCAGCGGCAGAAATACCAGTGCTACGGCCGGAGATCCGGAGATGACGACCACGCCTATACCTGCAGCATCAGTGAAGCTACCGGTCCCACTCCCAGTATTACCAATGACGGCAGTCACATCACCATCGGTGATAGTAGCAGCAGCAACACAACCACTACGGCTAGGGATGACTGCTACGATGACAACAGTCACAACGATATCGCCAGACCCATGCTCTGTAATAACAGAAGCTGCAACAACATCTACAGGCCCGGAGTTAACGGAAATGCACCTGAGATGTGAACAGAACCAACACTCAAGTGCGGAACTATATCAGGTCAGCCGGAATTGCCTTCAAGCGGTGCCTTTACAACCACTAGTCCGCTTTCAGGATTCTGGAAAGACGATTCGTCACGTCCCTGGCAAGCCACGTGTAACGCCTTAAGGATGAAGGAACCCTATACCGTGGAGGATCATATATCGGCCGGGATCCTATATCAACAGGAGCGGACGCTGCAAGCTTTGCACAGCTGAGCGAGCTAGGATCCTCAAAGACTCCCTGGAACCACGATTATTAAATTCCCGACATGCGATTTATATTCCCCGCCCCATTGCAAACGCTACCTGCTGCAAACATGGGATTCCCCATTTATCGATTAGATCTGAAAAAGTCCTTACGAGCTAAAGACAACCTAAGGGCAGACGTTCCCCGTTCGCCATTTTAGCCTATATGGACTGTCAACTGAAGTGATCTGAGATAACTCGTCCTCGCCGACCCGGATTGTTTATATTTTGTTTACTAACTGACTAACGGAATTCTACCTCCACAGTTTGAAGAGGTATTTGACCATCGTCAATAGTCTGGCGAGTCGTCCATAGAGCTTAGCGCTTTATGGATGCGAAACCATTGGTCACCCTATGATCAGACATATACTTATTTGCATATAAATCCGTTACTGCGTTATGCTTTAGAATGTGCTTCTTTATCGGATATATGACACACTGACGATATATATGAACTTAAATATGTTTCAAGTAAAGATTGGCTGAGGCCGTGTCTAACATAATAGCACCACTTGATACGAGTCAAATTTTGTGATATTATGACCCATTCAAGTAGGGAGTTGTTTAACTGAGATGTATTTAGGAATAGGGTACCTTATCTGGTATTCGCTGAAGAAATTTGTTCAGTTTTCGTTTGAAGGCGATGGGATCTTCTCTGTGATTTGTTTTGTGATGATGTTAAATAGAGCAGGGCCCGTTGAGGAAAAAAGATGGTGTTACAGTGAATTTATGTATTGTGAGCCTGAATTGTGTATAGGGTGTATGGCACATGGTCCCAGCTTCTCCCATAATTCTCCACATTATGCAAATGATGTAATACTTACGGTGGCGCTGGAGAGAATAAAGTCTCAATGTTTTAAGATCAGTCATGCTTTTACATTTTTAGTAACTTCTCTCTGGAGTGAATTAATTCTCGCAATGTTTTGTTTGGCGTGGGAAGACTAAGCGGACAGCAGAATTTTAGGTTTGCCCGTACGAAGAAGGTGAAAAGGAGACCGGAAACTTCTGAGTATTCAGAACTTATCCTGCGGGCCATATCGACTTTATTGTTAATGTGAGCCGAGATTGCGATCGTCTGTGGAGAGACCACATAGAGGCTCTCTCTCTCTCTCTCTCTCTCTCAGGAAATACTTCAGTACGGTGCCAGTCGTTAACTGACCACTTATTACCTCCCAAACTTTACCCATTGAACAAGATCCGGTACAGTGAAGCAGATATTCGGGACATAGACATTCTACTAAACATTCTAAATTTATTTTCAAGTTATATTTGTGACCGGATCTGAGATCGTGTTGAAACTGAATCAGTTATATTGTAGAAATTCAATTTTAGCCGGTTCAGAACACAACACAAAATCCGCTTAAATGCATTTTCAGTTTATTTCCTGAGGCGTCAAAATTTTCATCGCATAACTGTGAGTACGACTTGGTCACTGACTCGGTTCTTCTACCATTCTGTGGAATTGTTTTCTTGCTCAGGTTGCAGATGGACGACAAAAAAATTTTAACAGCTAACAAAAATAAATGAAAAGTTAATTTAAATAGCTTTTGTGTTTTTTGAGATAGCTAAAATAGTTCTTCCACATTGTAATTGATTCTAAATTTAGTCTTGCATATTTCAATAGCAACATAAAAAGGAAAAGAAAATATTTTCATTTTAAGGATACATCTGGATGCCTGAAGGACTGCAATAATAAGTTCTATGTCACTACTTTTCTCGCCTAGATAGCTGACATATGTCATCTTTCTCATCTTCGTCTTTGCACTACCAAACAAACGTTGCGTGCTATGACATGTAATTAAACCGAATACATCTTCTGTGAAACATTGAAAAAGTTAGACTTTTTAAAAGCAAAAATAATATATCTAGCGAAGTCAGTCATTGATTGTTTATCTTCAAATGCCAGCTACCTAACTTCAGAATTGTCTGACAGATGAGATAACATAATTAAATGGAAGACTAACAGATAATTTTAGATGATGGGAAACAATAGGGAGATGAACAATAAAATATGGGATTTTTCCCGTCTAGTTCTCCATATACTTTCAACATTTTTCTATAATTCTTCTCCGTGTGAGACTTCTGAGCTTTTTAGAAGTCAATCTATTATTACCCTAAAAACGGAAATATTCTCCAAACATATGTTTCAGCCAAATTCTTTTCAGTTGCGTGATAGCTATTTGTAGACGGAGAGGAACACGAAAAAGTGGGCAGGGGTTTAAAGTATTAGATAATCAGCACATAGGTCTTTAGTTAAATACGTTGCTAGCGTCATATTAAGTACACGAGTTCATGAAAAAAGTCGTTGCCCTATACATTAAAGATTTGAATTGAGCTATTTTATACAACACCATGAAATGAGGACTAAGCGCCTGGTCATGAAAGCATATGCGTACTTAAAAGTTCTATGTGTGTATGTTCGTAGTATAATACAATCGCCAGGATACACTACGAATCGTTTTGTGATTATGCCATAGCTGCGTAACTTATTTTACAATTGCAAAAGTAACCGTTTATGCACCCGAAGAGCGTATTGTGATAACATAATGTCACGAAACGTTTTACAGTGTCCTGTTGATTGCATTATATACCATAATAAACTAAAACCAAGTTGGTGTTCCCGTCTCATATATAATCACACACACACACACACACACACACACTCACTCACTCACTCACTCACTCGCGTGCGTGTGTGTGTGTGTGTGTGTGTGTGGTCACTCTTATTTCTGTGCACTTTAGATATAAACAACACAGTTTCTACATTTGGGCACTCTGAAAGGTTTATAGAAGGCAGTGGTTCCCAACCCTTTTATTTAAATTAGTTTCCCACGGACCAGTTTTAATATGCTTATCCTTATATATATATATATATGAAATTTTGAATTTAGTTCACAGATTATCAGTACTACATTTGCGGACCCCAGGTTAGGAACCACTAATGCAAGGTGTATATTTTGCATGTTAAAAGTTTATAATTTTCTTATGAAACCTATGGCCCTTAGGCTACATGTTCTTTATGACGCTTTGTATTGCCCATGAGATGTCGTGATTATGTAAACATAGCATTCTACTAACATTCTATATATCCTATAGACGAGAGCTGCTGAAAAGTTCCTGCCTTGGAGTAAAAGAAAATACAAGAGGAAAAGTTAATTATGATTTTATTTAATGTATTCCTCTCTCAGATTCATAAACTTATTACAACGGTCCTTCAGTTATTCTAATATTATAGAACAACTCGGAAAGTTGGGCTTCCAGCCAGGCCGTTCGCGATAGCGTTTAAGCCAGGAAATATTTAGCACCTCCCCCCCGTATGATTTCAGTCAGAAAACATTTTTTTTCGCTATTTTCGTCCCCCTCCTCTCTCTCTCACACTTTTTCTTGCACAAATATTTATAATTTAATACAACATATGTGGAGTCGCAATGGCCCAGTGGTAAGGGCAGCGGACTCGCGGTCATAGGATCGTGGTTTCGATTCCCAGATCGGGCGTTGTGAGTGTTTATTGAGCGAAAACACCTAAAGCTCCACGAGGCTCTGGCAGGGATGGTGGCGAACCCTGCTGTACTCTTTCACAACAACTTTCTCTCACTCTTACTTCCTGTTTCTGTTGTGCCTGTAATTCAAAGGGTCAGCCTTGTCACATTGTGTCACGTTGAATATCCCCGAGCAGGCTGTTCCGTTGATCGGATCAAATGGAACACTCGACGTCGTAAGCGACGGAGTGCCAACAACAAAAACAACAAATACAACATATAGTGAGTGTACTCCACACTGCATACCATCTTTGTTAAATTTATGCACAGCATTATCTCATTTTGGAAAGTGCATTGTGATTTTTTCAGGTTTTCAGAACAATGACATATCTAGAACAGATCAATGCACCTGGTGAAATCTGACCTGGGGTTGCCACAGTATCGTAGTAAACTCGGTATTAAACATTGCTCTCTAAAGATTTAATTTACAACAATTATTAAAGTCGTTGAACTAGAAAATGAATGTTTGTCATTTCCAACAATAAGACTTAAGTTGATGGAATAACAAAGTTATCTTGTATTCAATCAATTGGCGTGTAAAACAGTTTCATAAGCATGTGTACCATTAACATAATCTTGCAGAACCAGTGTGACACAATCTGTAAATTACTAATATAATCCATTTGATAGGCTTCTACACAGTTTCCGTCCATCCAGTTTCAGTTGCAAAGCGTAGGTCAATCCAAGGCAACAGTAAATGACATTCGCTCAAGATACGAAACTGTAGGGTTGAGCCTGAGAGTTTTGGAAATTGCGAAGCGAACTTTTTAAACATGTGGCCATGCACCGTTCAACTTATTGAACAACGCTCGTATTACCTCCACAAAATGTTAAGTACTCGACTAAAGCAACCAATTGAGATGATAAATAACGTTGATTTAAATACTTGCAGCTGTAACTATAGAATGTGGATGATGCGTTGACAATTTAGATTGTGTCAGGCTGGGGGATTGCACGTCACAGTCTCGAAGCTGAGGTCACATGTGTGATAGATTATGCCACAGGTGCATTAGATTAAATCACCTGTTTGGCGTAATGCATCACATCCCTAACATAAGAAAACAAAAAAAAAAGGCATCTTTGTTACATTGTGTCCATCAAGCAAAATAATATAGAAAACCACCTTAATGATGATGATGGTGACAATTAAGAGAAGGATTTGATAAATAATGATGGTTATCGCTGTTTTTGGTAGCCTTGGTTCTAATGATGTATCTTACTGACATTCCGTCCATCTATAGGTTTGTCAGTCTGGCTGTCTATCATTTTCTCAGTAAGTTTGTCTATCAAGCTGTTTATATGAGCTTCAAAACGCTTTCTACCTGTGTGGTCTACTCACTCAGCCACCCGTATTTGAATCAGTGACTTTTACGGGTCTGTTTTCCTCTTCGTCTCCCTTCCCTGCTCTACCACCTTCCTGTCTCTTACTCTTCTTACCCAATAGTGTATGTAAATATATTAGCACACATGCAGTTTCCAGCATAAAAACAAATAAACACACACGCACACATTTAGAAAACTCAAAAGGACTCTTCTTCCCCACTCCTCACTAACGTTACAAAAACTGTTTTTAAAAAATTGCTTTTATGTCAATGCCACCATGTACAAGTAAATGTGAGATGGTTTTATATATATATATATATATATATATATATATAT
>NC_068984.1:47631072-47635860 GCF_001194135.2 Octopus bimaculoides | reverse complement strand
TATATATATATATATATATATATATATATATATATGTATACTCATACATACACACACACACGAGCGATGTTGAACGGCAGTAAACCTCGGTACGTGTTTTCATAAGTCTGACTCTCAACCTCGCTATTTCATTCACTTCGCTCACTTTTCGTAGCTGTGGTTTTCCAGACATTTGGAGGAGGTGGATTTCACAGTGGGAAAAATATTTTATATACATATAACATAGATAGGTTCTAGTCTTTATTGATTTGACATAACACCGCATGAAATATTCTTTTAAGTCATGTATTCGGACATCACAGTTCACTCAAGTAGGAAGTTATTGTTATGTGCAGTGCTTGCGTTGTGCTTTGTGCTGTTGCAAGCTAGACACTCGGAGTGGATTTGAAATCCTAGTTACTTCCAACATGCGAACATGTTTCGTATAATTCCTCCAAGAAATACCAAACAAACTATCGATACCAATGTTAGCACTGCGCGTAATTATTGTATGTAGCTGGGAGAACGCTGGGCGCAACCACGTCGTCTTACGCTTTAAATGTGTTACTCCAATATGTTATGTCCAGAGTTCCCTATAACACACACACACACATACACACTTGTTGATTAAGATATGTCACTGGAACCTACTATGGTGATGGAGAGAGTGGCATAAGTGTAGTTCTAGCGTTTGTCATTTAAATCTAATGACGTACAAATGTCTCACTGTCGTTTCATTTCTTGATCCGTATTGTATTATATTGTATCCATGGTGTTGGATATACTTGCACATCGAAAGAGACAGTATGGGTGACGCGTGGAAGAGGAATTGAGATAGGCAACTTTATCTCCGGACACGGATTGGTTGTTTTTTTTTTTAACTACTACCTGTCCAGAAAGATCAGCCTGGAGAAGAGATGCCTGCCTCGAAGAGGATTTGAAAAAAGATGGACAAATGTCGTAAGGAAGTGGAGAGTGAATGAGGCCGCGCTAGTGTGGCCGGTCTGCACGGAAAAGAAGGAAATGAGGGAAGGAAAAATTAAAATAAAAACAGGGGATATTATAAAAAGTTATATAAAGAAAAAGGAAAAAGAAAACCGGCGGGTCGAACACGAACCCGGGAGTGGCTGTGTGGTAAGTAGCTTGCTTACCAACCACATGGTCCCGGGTTCAGTCCCACTGCGTGGCATCTTAGGCAAGTGTCTTCTACTATAGCCTCGGGCCGACCAATGCCTTGTGAGTGGATTTGGTAGACGGAAACTGAAAGAAGCCTGTCGTATATATATATATATGTATGTGTGTATGTGTTTGTTTGTATGTCTGTGTTTGTCCCCTCAACATCGCTTGACAACCGATGCTGGTGTGTTTATGTCCCTGTAACTTAGCGGTTCGGCAAAAGAGACCGAAAGAATAAGTACTAGGCTTCCAAAGAATAAGTCCTGGGGTCGATTTGCTCGACTAAAGGCGGTGCTCCAGCATGGCCACAGTCAAAAGACTGAAACAAGTAAAAGAGTAAAAGAGTATATAATTTTAAAATTCATTTCGATTTCGTTATATTTGATTTTTTTTAACTACGGTATAAACCTAGCCCCTAAATGTTTTGTTGTGTCCTTGTGCTGTCCCCTCTGTGTCGTGGCCTGTGTACCAAATAAAAGAAACTGGATATCCTTGCACGTGTAAGGATGAAAATAAATCAGAACTATCACGCACACTATGGCCGACGTTCTGAGTTCGATCCGTCTGCGTGACATATTGGACAAATATCATTTCCTATTACCTCAGGTTGAGCCATATCTTGCGAGTGAAATCTGGTTGACAGAAACGGTGTCGAAGCTTGTCGCATAGATTGCAAATGCAACTGAAAATGTGCAACTTTGTCACACTGTTTGTGCCTGAGAATTACATTAACGGTACGCGTTAATTCAAGAGGAAGTAAAGTTAATCGAACAGAAGAATCCTCATCATCGAACTGCGGAGATCTAGTGCGCGCACGCGCACACACACACACACACACACACACTCTCTTTCTCTCTCTCTCTCTCTCATATCCTTTTCAAGGTATTGCGAGTGAAGAAGTAAAGTAGTACTGTTAGATTTCGGCATAGCTTAGTTCAGAATACACGTAGTGGTTTGTCATCACTCCCTACAAGATGAACTTAGGGTTACAAGCTCCCAAAACATTTTTTAATTGTACAGTGTCCTCGCTACTTCCGGTTGTAGATTGTACTTCTGCGTGTCATCTATTTGTGTTTAAGTATGCCGTGCAAAGAAGGTAAGTGTTTCAGAATACAGAATGAGGAATCGATAAGAACGTTTCTACTTCTGTTTTCTGGGGATAAAACATTTAACACTAAAAACCTGAATGCATCGCATGTTACAGACTAGACAGCAGTTAGTATCAACAGCAGTATCCTTCAATTGCCTAGCATCATGTTCTGTGACAGATCTATGCGTCCATTGATCTTTACGAATAGAAACTCTAGCTTTTATGAAACATTTTCGAGCTAATTTATACAATGATGAGAATAACAAAAGAAATGCTACGTTTGTAGTTGCATCTACTTGACTGAGAACCTCCAGAAAATGCCCCACCTGTTGAAAGTATTGATAGATGAAAAAAGTCGATGTATTTTGATTTTAATTACGATCATTTATCGGCGAGAATTTAGGAAAAAGTAAACAGCATATATCACTTGGTTGGGATTGACCACAATATTGCTCATCTGTCTATTATTGATTGGTGCACTGTTCCGGCGATCAGATATCGAACCTCCTATGATGATGACAAAAGTCTATATCAGTAAAAACAAGTGTCAATTTAATTTACTAAACACATTTGAACATAAAATTAACACGACCTGGTTTATACATCTAAAATATATTTTCAGATGAACCACTAAAATTTGTAAGTAACCAATGGGAAGAAAAAGCAATGACATCATTATCCCTTATATTTACTACTACCTTTTCAATTCAAACATTATTAGAGTAGAGAAGAGATTGCCTAATATTTCCATCATAAGCCTTTAATAATCGTTCTGGGAAAAAAGATTGTTTTATTTTACCTTAGGTTACCTAGCTGTAACGGATTAGAGACCTAATCTATATGAAATGTCTGCAATGCACAAGCACCTTGTCTAGGAAAGGATTAATTTTTCATTTGCTTGATGTCTTGAAGCAGGAACTAAGCATTTGCTCTCAGTGGGAATCCTGTCATCATGAAACCCTAAATATTCTTTTCTACTCTAGGCACAAGGCCTGAAATTTTGGGGGGAGGGGCCAGTCGATTAGATTGACCCCATTACGCAACTAGTACTTAATTTATCGACCCCGAAAGGATGAAAGGCAAAGCCGACCTCGGCGGAATTTGAACTCAGAATGTAGACAGACGAAATACCACTAACCATTTCTTCCAGCGTGCTAACGTTTCTGCCAGCTCGCCGCCTTAGAAACCCTAAATATTCCAATACCTATGGACGCCCTGATGAACGAAGCTTTAGGGTGAAAGCCTCCTCTACCTGGTGCACCCATTCGGAAATTGGGGAGTAAGAGTTTTGTTTACGTTGGGCATGGCCTTGTTTTAACACGGAATCCGGACTGTTTTTAGTGCCTAAAAAAAAAAAAAAAATTAAAAAGAAAGTATGAAACACAACTCCAGCCTCGGTAAAGAAAATAAAAGAAAATCACGAACTCTGAATCACTAAGCAAAACTAAGAAAATGTAAAAGTAACAATAAGTACATGAACGAAACTTTAGTGCTGGTGGATCTTATAATCACTATGTAGTACTTTTGTAGCTTTAACTTAACCGAGCAGGTGTAGCTAATCGGTTGGACTACGGTATGCGATTTCCAAATAGATGTCTCTTTCTAACTAAGGTTCATATTGCATTATCCAGTCGACAGAGGTTAATCGCACAGAGTACTGAGTGACAGTCTCGACTTATGCTGTTAATGTCAGTGTGATTGAATGTCACAGCGGAGGCGAGGAAAAATGATTCGGTCAAAGTGCGACAGTTACTGTTTCTATACATTTATTATAGGCCATGTGCATCTCAGCACAATATTTGAGATTCATGATGTTATTGATGCTCTTGATATCTTTGGGTTTTCATGTTTGTCTGGAGTGAGGAATAAGAATAGTATGTTTAGGGTGGTATTATAGTGAGTTTATAGTTGTGTAGTGGCATGAAAGGTACAAGTTAAAAATTGTGGACTCATGCATGAACAAATGTCCTTCATTTTTTAACTGTTGTCAGTTTTGGTTTTGAAAGTAGAGATGGCCATACATTTGTCAGTGTTGTGTAGTTTCATCTCAACCCTAAATAGACTATATCGAGCAATAAGTAATCGGGAAATCGACGGAGTACGATTCACAGACCCAGCATTTCAAATATGCCATGTATCCGCTTTGCTGAGGATCATATTATGCAATCCAATATGCAGACTTTTGTTGCTGTTGTCGAAGCTGTTGCGTAGTAGCATTCTTGCTGTTAGCATTTCTAAATATAGCTTAACAATCTTCATATGTGGAGGATTAGTGGTGAGGATCATGATAATACAGTTTTATACAACAGTAAAGAGAAATGAGTGTGTGTGTGTGTGTGTGTGTGTGTAAGTGAGTATGTATGTATGTAAAAATAAATTGTTTTTTTTTTAAGGTGTAATTCGAAGTACATTAAAGTTATGACTAATAGAGTGTAAATGTTGCATTAAAAAAACCGTTAGATGGAAAAAGTATTTCAACAAAATCTTTATACGCTGATTATTTATAGTTCTATCTAATTCAAGTTAAAAACGATTTATTTTAT
>NC_068984.1:47618416-47630805 GCF_001194135.2 Octopus bimaculoides | reverse complement strand
ACAGTTAATGCGCTAGTAATAGATCACATTTTGTGTCTATTAAGACCTAAAAAGTTCTCAACATGAAATATGGCAGCATACCCAAAACGTTTTTGGTATGCTGCTATATTTCATGTTGAGAACTTTTTAGGTCTTAATAGACACAAAATGTGATCTATTTCTAGCGCATTAATTGTCCACGTTAGTGGTCGACGTTATTTAAAAATATATATATATATATATATACACACATTCACACAGTGTTCACACAATAAACACATTGGCTATAGCATACACAAAGATATTCAGGCACTGTTGGTATCCTCATCTGTCTCAGTCATTCATCAATTTACTATTGGTAAATGATATTCTCAAGTATAATTTATGCCTTCCCTTCTTCCTCTCCGTTAGTATCTCTCCCTCTCCCCACTCTCTTCCATGCAGTTACTAAAAAATACCCCATATATTTGATACACGAATTACATATTTTTCTATAATATAATTTCCATATATTTCTATCTGTACGTCTATCTAATAGCCATCTTTCATTCACAGCTGTTATTATATTACGTTGTCATCCCCCACACAATTTTGTTATCAGGGACACCACGTCTGCATTCCACTTGGCTCTCTTTCAACATTCCACTTTCTTTGGAACTTCTGATACCAGAATTCTTCTTCATTCATTAGATTTTTTTCCCTCCCCTATTTTGGACCTCCTTGACGACGCCTCTAATCCAAGGGAATGTGAAGTTTTAGATGCGAAATGCGAAACTTTTTAGAAAGACAAGACTGCTTAGTATAGGTCAGTATGATTAAGAAAAAATATTTTTAAAACGGAGTTAGTTACTTTATCTGTCGATATATGATTATCACGAAACAGAACTTCGATCGTTATAAGTTTCTGTTTAGCTTATACCTACTCTGATCGAACGTGGAGGCGCAATGACCCAGTGGTTAGGGCAGCGGACTCGCGGTCATAGGATCGCGGTTTCGATTCCCAGACCGGGCGTTGTGAGTGTTTATTGAGCGAAAACACCTAAAGCTCCACGAGGCTCCGGCAGGGGATGATGGCGAACCCTGCTGTACTCTTCCACCACAACTTTCTCTCACTCATTCTTCCTGTTTCTGTTGTACCTGCATTTCAAAGAGTCAGCCTTGTCACACTGTGTCACGCTGAATATCCCTGAGAACTACATTACGGATACACGTGTCTGTGGAGTGCTCAGCCACTTGCACATTAATTTCACGAGTAGGCTGTTCCGTTGATCGGATCGACTGGAACCCTCGACGTCGTAAGCGACGGAGTGCCAACAACTCTGATCGAGCAGCCATATGATCAAAAGCATTAGTCATGACCTTTCCGTCTTTTTTTACGAGGTAACTAAGATGACATTATCTAGTATGTCCTTCACTTCTTTTTTTTTAAAGATGGCTAAGTGTGATTTAAGAATGATTTCACTTTTGCTTCTAGCAGGTCGAACCACCACCATCTAAAAGCTCCAATATTGCTTCATCTAAGCTCTAAATACCTACCGCATGTGTTGTATGTTGTCACTGTATGACAGCAGCAGCACTGGTGAAAGGAAAACAGTTTAAACGGCTGGTGATGCCTGCACATTATTGAGTTCAGATTCTCGTGCACGAAAAGTCACAGTGTGTAAGGGGATGATTAACTCTTGGACTATTTTGACGAACCTCATCATCAAAAATAAAACCTCTTGGAACATAAAAGAGAAAACAACAATTTATACATCTATTATTAATGAATCAGTAGAAGCAGTATTCGTAAATCTTACAGTTCCCACTAGAATTGCAAAATCATGCGGGTTATGTCCAGGA
Source organism: Octopus bimaculoides (assembly GCF_001194135.2). NCBI lineage: Eukaryota > Metazoa > Mollusca > Cephalopoda > Octopoda > Octopodidae > Octopus > Octopus bimaculoides. The sequence goes on along the minus strand of NC_068984.1, from coordinate 47,628,984 downwards.
TGTGGTCGATACACAAAGAGACAGTTTATATTCAAACAGAAAAATATTTTCCCCATGATTTTCTCTTTGACTTTTTATATTTGAAGAATATATGTGCGAAACGTAATGTACTCACTTTTACTCTTCTCATTCTTCATTGAACGTCAAACTAATAACATTGACTGCTAACGTCTCTTAATATAGTCTTAGTCTCTCGAGTTTACTTAGATTTAGCATTAACAATTTTTATATATTATCAGATTAAGTGTTCGCCATTTATATTTTCCGCATATCACCGATGTTTCCTGATGACCCTAAATGACCTTAATTCATGGGCTTGATGTTATTAAGCTTCGACGCCGTTTGCATCGAGCTCTGATTTATTGGCAATAAATACTGCGTTCCCCCTCCAGCATTCATTGCACTATTGCACTGACTAATTTGTACTACTACTACTACTACTGATAATAATAATAATAAAAATAATAATAATCCTTTCTACTATATTATATAGTACATACTAGAATATACTATATAACTCTATAGTTCGCAAGATGTGAACATACATTTCTAAAGCGGTGAAATCAATGCTAGATAAGCAAAGAAATGTAACATTTGTTAATGCAATGAAACCCCAGTTACTAGTGTTATTATTCACTAAGACGCATGACTCAGTGGTTAGAGCGTCGGGCTCACAATCGCGAGGCAATGAGTTCAATTCCCGAATCGGGCTGAGTGTTGTGTTCGTGAGCAAGACATTTCATTTCACGTTGCTCCAGTTCATTCGTCTGTAGAAATGAGTTCCGACGTCACTGGTGCCAAGCTGTGTTGGCCTTTGGCTTTCCCTTGGATAACATCAGTAGCGTGGGGAGGGGAGGCTGGTATGCACAGTTAATTGCTGCTCTTCCTCGGAGGTGAACTCTCTAGGTGCTTTCCACGATCAATCGTAACCGAAGGAGGTCTAAATAAGCTTGTGTAATAGAGGAGATTGCATACAAGTCCGCGGAACATGAAGGTGTAATCTTACTTGATAGGGTAGTTATTAGCTTCTGTATATCACTAACTCATGAATGCACTGATGAATTGTTAGCTACTTGTAAGAAAGTTCATCGCAGAAAAAATGTAAAATAGCATTGAAATTAAAGATTATTGAAGTTGCCAAAACACATATAGTTTTGTAACAACAAACGAATTTGGTGTTTCAGAGAAACTTGACTGTAAAAAAATGGTATCAAACAAACTTTAGTCAATTCGATAGAAGCAATAAATGAAAACAATGCGATATCAGAGATGAGTGGTCAGAACTGAAAAATAAATATACCGAACAGCACGAAAAAAAAAAAACGATGAGAAGAATTCTGGATGTTAAGACAATATTCAGATGGTGCACTGAGGGTGCACTGCGTTCAATATTTAATATTTTGGCAGAGAGCGAAAACTGCACACAAACTGCCAGTTGATCTAGCTAAGATGAAAAGCAGTGTAATTTTGCAGGATTTTATGAACTTTTGTAAACTGAAATTTAAAGCCAGATTAAATTTCTATTTCTGTTTCCTATGCATCAATACATTCTGTTTTCTGTGCATAAATATAACTAAAGGAATAATTTACTGTGTTAAATATTTATAGCTTTTAAACTGTATTGAATTAATAAATATTTAAAAGGCATCAGCTAATATGCAGTAATTTATGAGTGACTTCAACAAATCTAGATGACACGAGTAAAATCTTATGAGCTAACCTGCCTTTTTAAAAAAAAACTATCATGATTTGGGATTTGATATCAATGCGGAATATTTATTATTGCAGAAATTCATAAGGCGGCGAGCTGACAGAATCGTAACTATGCCGGACAAAATGCTTTACAGCATTACTTCCGGCTTTGTGTCTTGAATTTATATTCCACAGAGTTTGACTTTACCTTTCATTCTCTCGTGATCGATGAAATAAGTACCAGCTGAGCATTGGGGTCGATGTAATCGACTACCCTCTCCTCTGCAATTTCAGGCCTTGTGCCTATAGTAGAAAGAAATATTGCAACAATTCATTAGGGTGATCGTTAAATAGTCGAACAAAATTTCTAGTAGCATTTTTTTTTCTAGCTATTTATTGTTTTCAAATCCCTCCTAGCTCAACTTTTCCTTTTATCGCTCCATGGACGATAAAATAAAATACCAGTAAAAACTAGGGTCCATTTAACTGACCAAGTCTTTTCTACAAATTTAAGGCCTAATGATTATGATAAGACATAATTATTACTTTAACTCATTTTTGGCGTTTTTATTCACTTAGCAGAACATTTGGGGTTCTGCTCTTCGTACAGTATTTTAGATGAGTGGTTCCCAAAGTGGGCGGTATTCCCCCCTCCCCCGAAGCAGTGGAAAGTTCCAAAGGGACTTTAAAAGAAAGTGGGGCAATAATAGGGTAGCGATTTAAAAAGTGGGTCGATAATGGTGTAGCGATTCATAAAAAACAACAAAATAATGGGTTCATTAGGTTAAGTTTTATTTGTGAAATACAGTTGCTTTGAATTTGCTTCAGAAAGAGGTCTATGTTTGTGATGGTTAGTTGGGGTAGGGGAACTAGGAATGTGGTCTGGGTGTCAAGGGGGCAGCAGCTTGAAAAGTTTGAGAACCACTGTTTTAGATTGTACTGTACATGAAATTTTAGTTCCTCAGATGTAGAATCTTTGATAATAGTCGATTAAAATCGTGTCCAAAAATCGCTTATTACACAATATACGGCATACAAAACTTATTCAAACTGAGTTCATGTGAGTCAGTCCTCGAAGATTTTCTTTGTCTTTTTGCAGGAAGAATAAAAGCAACTTATTCATCTAACGACTCGCATAGACTCGATTTTGATTGAATGTTATACAGCTCAATTCAGCAGTATTGAATATTGTTTTCGTTTTATTATAATCCTGTGTGAACGCATCACCATAATCTTCATCTTGTCACTCACACACACACACACACTGCTCTATAGTTTCCGCCTATCAAATTTCACTCGCAAAGTATTCGTAAAATCAAGACGATGATAGAAGACGTTTGCTTAAAACATTGCTCCGAAGCATGAACTCGAAACCTCCATCGTCATGTCAAGTGCTGTAGATCAATTGTTTCACGTTGGCCTAATTAATATTGCATACTTATATAGCTTACTTCACTTATTTTATATAGCAGTTTGTGAAAAATAGCGTCGATGGATTCAAGATTCCTAGAGGCAATTCCCGAAAAGGAATTTGTTCAAGCAGAATCGAAATGTCACCAATGCTTTCAGCATTCGACGTTATCTATCGGCAAATCTTGCCCAAACATGGCCGTGTGATTAAGATTGTTAAGTAACAAGCAACCGCATGGTTCGGTGTTCGGATCTCACTGCGTTTTTGAGCAGGTATCCTCTGTAAAGATTTCTGTAATATGATCAACTTTTTTCAAGCCGTAAGTTGATTCCCCTTCCCTTTCTTCTTTTTAGGTACAGTGTATGTAAGATCACATTATCCAATGTATCGGTTATTTGTGAAGATAATAGTTTGATTTGAGGGGCATTTGATTGTTATTTCAATCGTATTACAATCTAGTTGCTCCATCGATAAGCTTAAAATATTGCTTATTTTTTGTGTTTTTATAAAACTAAGTGTATCAGGATTTAGCTTACCATTAATCATTTTTCTTTTAGGTTTTTCAGTTGTGGTTTGCATATTTGCTCTATTAAGATCGATGTACGTCTCATTGTAGTCTCTCGTAAAAAAAATGTTCACCTACATCAGGCTTAAATACATTTAAAGGGTTTTCTTTCTTGAATAATTATGAATAAGATGTTGATAGGAACGCAATGTAAGCGAATATAGATACTGTTTTCCATACTAGTAGTAATAATTTAATTTTCAAAAAATCAAAAGACCCATGTCACCCACACCCATAACTTTTTTTTTTAAATGCGAAGTACATTTTGGATGATGTAGTTCTCGATGCAAACGATTGAATAGTAATGGTTGGAAAGTTTCTGATTATAGGAGTCCACCAATGCAGTTCTAAGCTAAACTGTAACAATGAATGTGAAGTTATCAGTAGTGAAACTCTTCGACTTAAGAAGGAAGCGTTAAGAAATGTGTGTGTGTGTGTGTGTGTGTGTGTGTGTGTGTGAGAGAGAGAGATAAAGATTGTGTGTGTGTGAGTGATAAAATGAGGATTTGGTGAGAAAAAGTGTTTTAGAAATCGTATATCCGTCTTAAACATACATGCGTATTGTGCGAAACCCTGACAGTAATATTGTCGACAATTGCGATGATGTTTCTCTGAGACTGATGATGGTGAAGATGATAATATTTGATGAATTACTTATTTATTTACCAAAAATGTTTTAGTTAAAAACAACAGGGCACATCTTATTTTTGTCCATTAACATTCCTGAGCCTACTTAAGGCGCAGTAATGGCGTTTACTGGGGTTTCAGCAGTAAAGCATATCGGAACGCTATAAAGCTGATAAATTGCTGGGGATGGGTTAAACTGTGATAATGGTATGGTCGTGGAGGTGATGATGAAGTGTTAGTAGGGTAGATCGTGGTGGGGGTAGAATTTGATAGAATGTCATCAACTTGATTATGTGAAAGAGAAAATAAATAGCATTCTTGAATGTATTGAGACATACTGAAAGCGTGTGGGCGAGTGTGTGGGAATAAATGAATGATTGCGCGTGTGCGTACAGCATTTGTTGTTGTTGTTCAACCCTAGGTTAGTCCTGATTGAGCTGATCTATGATGGAAGACATTGTAGACACTATCGCATTTTATTTCAGCAGTTACATGCTCACTCCTTTAGTTTTGTTTTTGAGATGATTAGGGGGTATTTGAGGGAGCGTGGCTGATAATTCTCGGCAGGTCAAATCACGTTGGCTTGAGTGCGTATGTTTGTAACCGCAAACATCTATTCATTTGACATCAACCCCTATCATTTTGTATGAGAAACTATACTGTCAGTGAGCTCTTATTTATTTAGGGCGGTAGAGTCTTATTTAAGGAAGATTTGACTGTTATATCCTGCTGGTCAAGTCGTAAGACAGAGTAAAAGCTTTCTTATTTAGTTTTATGCACACATGCAGACGTGTGCATAATTGTTTCAACGCATGTATGTATTTGTGCGTGAGTTTCCTATTCACTGCTCTTCAGTTGAAAATCCTGGCTTGAAAAATGCATTCTTATATTACTGTAAATTTTCATTTAGCCATTGAACATACCTGTGTGAGAATTATTAGCGATTTTCCTTACGTGCTTAGAAGGAAACCCTCAATGGGTTATCTCTATTTTTGGGCTGTTCGAATAATCATTGACGCATCCTTACTTTTTTACTCACAGGCAATAGTGACGTAATTGAAATGAACTCGAACGTGAATCACCGCCGTTGTCGAGGTTGTTAAAATAAGTACCAGATAACTACGAGAAAGGATGCAATCACCCAATTCCCTCTGACTAATATTGTTAGTTTTGTGCCTGGATTTGATAGAATTATTATAGTATAAATTGTCGAGTGTTTCGATATTTATGATAAGCTACACTCTGTTTAGAAGCACACTGAGTTCCAACCGAGTCTATGGATATGTTAAACAATTGTGTACTTATAAACAATCGGTAAATAAACTATATAAACCTTAGTACTTGACTGGTACTTATTGTATCGACCTCGAAAGAATGAAAGACAAAATCTATCTCGGTCAGTATATCAATGTAAAAACCGGAAGAAATGCTATTAAGCATTTTGTCCGGTGCGGTAAGGATATAATAGCAAAAATGATAATGATAATAATTTATTTCTTTATTGCCCACAGGGGGCTAAACATAGAAAGGACAAACACGGATAGATAAAGAGATTAAGTCGATTACATCAATCCCAGTGCGTAACTGGTACTTATCTAATCGACCCCGAAATGGTGAAAGGCAAAGTCGATCTCGGCGGAATTTGAACTCAGAACGTAAAGTCAGACGAAATACCGCTAAGCATTTCGCCCGGCGTGCCATTGTTTCTACCAACTCGCCTCCTTGCTAATAATATTAATAATTCAAACTGTGGCACAAGGCCAGTAATTTTGAAGCATGAGTTAAATTGATTACATAGACCTCAACGTTCAACTGGTACTTATTTTATCTACACCGAAAGGATTAAAAGCAATGTCAGCCTCGGTAGCATGTGAAGTCAGAACGCAACGACGGGCAAAATGCCGATAAGCATTTTTTCTCAGGGTGCTAACGATTTTGCCATTTCGCCACCTAAATGATGATAATCCTTTCCACTATAAGCACAAAGACTGAAATTTTTGAGAAGACTACAAATTAACAATTTCATGGTGATAGTTTTGAGTTGTCTTTACGAAAATATGTTCTGTAGAATTTTTTTTGTTAAAAAACGAAACGCTATTCCACATTTTCAAAAATGCAGTATAATTTGTTAGGGGTTGTATTGGCTAAATCCTATTCTAAAAATATGTGCCAAAATTTGAAACCATTATTATTAAAAATCCAAATCTTCTAGGCCTACCTACCGTTGGCACACTATATCCTAACATTCTCTACTCTTAATCTAACGAGCCCAAATGGGAGAAGAAACTCGCCAGTACATCTGTTTTGTTTTCGTATCTTAAGAGAAATGACAGGAAGCGGCAAGTGAAGGAATTTCTATATTGATTACTCGATCTGGAAAATTTTCTATATCGATTACTGGAATTGGAATGAGATAATAAAAGGACGACTTATTTTGTCATGCTTTCAAGGCCCAAACGTGTCACATCCTTAGTTCTTTAAAATATCTCTCATGATTATTGAGTTTTCTTAGGAATGGCTTTTTTTATATTGGCAGTGAATTAGTCAGTTGCTTTTGATCAGAATGATCAATTCTCTCCATGAGCCAGATGAACTAAAATATTGTAAAAAAAAAAAAAAAATGGTCTGTCACTAAATAGAAAAAAAATGCCCAAAGTATGATATGATCGAACTTAGAATTTATTAGCAAACCGTATAATGACAGAATCTATCCGATTGTTTCACTGTCGCTGCGACTATTACTCTCTTACTTGTGTTGCTTCAGGTTCAAACATGTTGAAGCACACCTAAGATCAAAGGTATTGTAACTGTTTTGACTGAGATTTTTCGGAGCGACTATCTACGACTACATTATCAGATATGTAATGTATCCGTCCATCTATAAGACGGCAGAGCTTCATTTGGCTGCTATGTCTAGTGGTTTGATCAATCATATATGTATGTATAATCGTGTGTATTTATCTCTGCTGTTATGTATGTTGCGTGAATGTATGCAATCATGCATGTATATATACGCTTATACAACCCAAACACACACAAGTGCGCGACTGTAAAATCACAGCTGTGTAGTACAGCTGTATATATTCTATAATTGAATGTAAAACGGTAAAATAAGCCCCCTTTCCAAAGAACGTAAATGCGTAAATGGTAAGTACCCCCTCTCTCAGAAAAGAATTTTTAAAAAAAGTTCCAAACATGAAAATGATGTCAAGCTGAAAAGCAAAAGACTTAGATCACTCTTGGATGACCGTCAGTTATGCCACAACGAAAATAATATCTTGTGTTTGCTCCACATGGCTTCCAGTAAAACCAGGGAATGGAATGCTTGAAAAGATTTTTGTGGTATAAAGCATCTCCTAAAATATGTGAGGCTTAGTGCTAGTATTTTCCTTGTATGTATGTGTATACATACATACGATAGCACATTATATACATATGTCGACGTGAAAGCGTACTAGAAACTTTCTACTAAATATGCAGCCCCCGTTATATTCTCATCTATTCAGTTTTCAAGATATTTTTTATTTTCCCGAAGGGACGGCGATAGAATGGCAGATTGAGTGCTTTGCAGAATTAATTATGTCCCAAGTAAAAATCCCGCTAACGTCGGCGTCACTGACGTTCAGTGAAGTATCCCTTTAAGTTTGCCCCCTTAAGTATTGAAATCGTTACAATTGGTTATATGTTTCCCTATAATATTTTTCAATCTCATTTATGATACAAGGAATCATTATCATATGCAAAGCTCAGCTGTAAAATTCTTTTCTACTCTAGGCACAAGGCCCGAAGTTTTTTAGGGGAAGGGGGCCAATCGATTAGATCGACCCCAGTGTGTAACTGGTACTTAATTTATCAACCCCGAAAGAATGAAAGGCAAAGCCGACCTCGGTGGAATTTGAACTCAGAATGTAAAGACAGACGAAATATCGTTAAGCATTTCAGCCGGCGTGCTAACGATTCTGCCAGCTCACCGCCTGAAATATCGTTAAGCATTTCAGCCGGCGTGCTAACGATTCTGCCAGCTCACCGCCTTAGCACAGCTATAAAATTGTTGCAGCTATTTCGACAAAGACCAGTCTTGGTTGATCTTATAATCAAAGGTATTTCTTTCTCAGGGTAAATAACGCAGTATTCGGCGCACTAACAATACATCCACGTTAATTTGGATCTAAAGATTGTCATAGTATTATTATTTTCATGATGATGAAAATAATTCTCACTGTTAAGATTTCTTTTAATCGACTCATAAATAATCTGTACAGAGTGGCCATAAAGTCAAGTACGAACCTGCAATATGTGAAATTTCTAACATTCCCTTTTTAAAAAATCTCTTTTCACAACTGCCGATATTACTCACAAACCAATCCTCATTGGATGGAAGCAGAGACTCAATAAGGCGGAGGGTAAGCGAATGGCGTGGTTTGGGATTTGGCACAATCAAGTAATTGGGCCATTTTATTTTGAGGGCCCTGTAACAGATGGTTTGTATCTGGACTGCTCCGCCCCATTATGCATTGCAGGTTAGTGATTTTCTAAATGAACATTTTCGAAGGAGCTGGCTTGGTCGTCCGGGCCAGTTGAATGGGCACCTCGGTCACCAGATTTAACCCCCATGAACTTTTTTCTTCTGGGGCTACATTGAATCCCTTGTGTATTCTCAAAAGATTTGTAACCAAGGACATCTTCAAAGAATTGTTGAAGTGTGTGAACAAGTCAGCAGCAATAAAGAGCTATTTGAGATGATTCATCGCAATTTCAAATTCCGTCTGGACACTTGTTTAGAGCTACATGGCCAACGATTTGAGCATTTGCAATGTATTACCTACTTCATTGTTGATAAAGCGTATTTGACATCTCCCATGATGCGTGACTTTGTGGCCACCCTGTATATTTGGTTTTCCCATTCTTCCTCTCTTTAATCAGCTATGTATATTTTGTATTTATATACTATACACTGTTCGTTATGAACTATTAATCGAGTTATTTTTATGTTTCGTATATTCTTAAAATTCGAGACTAGTTTTTAATATTTCATATTTCACATGTTTTATATGATAAACAAATCACGAGTTGTAAGCATACGATTTAATAATTTTAGCTTAATCAGAGAGTGGGTGGCGGTAATGTAAACGACGGTAAGGGAATATAAAATCGAGTATGGACTTCCCTGGAGACGGATATGAAATCTCATCTTGATTTCTTATTGAAATCTAATCTTGAGGTTATCTGAAATAAGGGTTGCTTGAAGTCTTTACTCTGAATGATCGTGAGTCAATCTTCCGCAAACACTCTTTCAAAACACTACTGTTTATTTTCTTCTATAGAGCTAATAAAATAAGAACCAGTTAGTAGCATCCTGGCATCAGTTTAATTGGTTATTTCCTAATTGTTTCCCTTAAAAAACTAAAAAAATCTTGACCATAACTTTACTTCAGATAAATCAGCATTATATGCAGAATGTAGTAGACTGCCAGAGACTGGGACTGAAACCTTTGCGGTATCAAGTTTGTTCCGCTAAATTCTGTTTATTTAGTACTTGCAGTTTATTCACTCGATTGTAAATCTCCCTCAACGAATCTGTACTTGTGCTCCCTCCCTTCCACCTTCTATCGTCTTTGGCTTTCATCCTCTCGGGGTCAATAAATTAAGTACTTGTTAAGCCCTGGGGTCGATATAACCGACTATCCCTCTCCTCCAAAATTCCAGGTCTTCTGCCTATAGTAGAGGATTATTGATATAGATATTATTACTATCATCTTGGTATAACGATTATAAATTCTACCTACCATGCTACGTCGTACAGAACAATCGTGGAGTTACCGAATATGCATAAGGTTTGATTAGATAACTTAATCGAGTAGTTTGTGTCACACAGCTCTGATCTTCAATTCTGTTGACAGTAACTCTATCGGCGTCGGGGATCGATGAAATAAATAGCTTTACAATAATAGTGGGTGGCGAAAATGATTGAGGAAATAAATCAGATTAAGCTCCACCGCATTACCGAAGATTAACCACCGGTTTCGCTTGTACAACCTTTAATTTATTGTTGTTGGCACTCCGTCGCTTACGACGTCGAGAGTTCCAGTTCATCCGAACAACGGAACAACCTGCTCGTGAAATTAACGTGCAAGTGACTGCGCATTCCACAGACACGTCTACCCTTAACGTAGTTCTCGGAGATATTCAGCGTGACACAATGTGACAAGAGTACAGCAGGGTTCGCCACCATCCCCTGCCGGAGTCTCGTGGAGCTTTAGGTGTTTTGCTCAG
>NC_068984.1:47612260-47618406 GCF_001194135.2 Octopus bimaculoides | reverse complement strand
GGTTCGCCACCATCCCCTGCCGGAGTCTCGTGGAGCTTTAGGTGTTTTGCTCAGTAAACACTCACAACGCCCGGTCTGGGAATCGAAACCGCGAGTCCACTGCCCTAACCAATGGGCCATTGCGCCTCCACTCAACCTTTAAATAGAAAAGTATCAACCGTCTCAGTTTGCTTTTTCTTATTATTCTTGATAACATGCAATGTTCAAATAGAAATCTAAACCACGTTTTGAAGACGTCTTTTTGGAAACTTTCGACCACTCTTCAGCATAACTACGAAGTTGTTTATTGGATGATATTCTTGCAGCGGCGCATGCCTTATAGACTCAGATCCAATGAACGTGTTCCTATTGTTTTTAGGCAGTTCACCTACATGTAGGCAATATGTGGTAACACGTTTTTCGGAAAATAGTCACATGCTAAGAACAGTGATGCGAACTTTTTAACCCGGCATGTCGAAATTATAATTTCTCTAATAACCCAGATATTGGAGTGTTACTCACACATGTATATGTATTCTAACTTCAGGTAAATACTTACAGATCAAATTGTTGTATTATGTTGCAAGTAGATTAATTTTTTTCACCATCCTTCGCGTGTCTCCTAAAATTTAGCGAGTCAAAGATTCGCCATTACAGCTGTAGAAAGTCGCTGTGCATAAAGAGAGAAAATTCTTTGGTATTTATGTTTCTGTACTTTCCTGGTTCATGAAGGCGTTGGCAATATTCAGTGAAATAAACGGCAATCTCTTCCTACTAGCATAAAAAAAAAGTCTTGCGTCTGACGGTTCCTCAGCCATTTCAGGGAAGGAAGCCTCAATTGTTTGCTCTACTTGCTAGAAATAGTAAACAAATCTCCATTTACACCTTGCAAAGTGATATACACTTTGAGAGAGCAATGCATTTTTATTTATTTATTTTTTTTTATTACAAAAACGGCTGGGTTGCTTTCGGTCATAGTTCTGCAAGGTTATAAGTTCACTTGCGGCTAAATAAATAAATTAATTCATAAACCAAGTGTTAAAACTCACTCAGAAAGGGAGGTAACCGTACTACTATGGTTCTATTCTTATTCATGTTTAGACATGAATATGGAGACTACTACGATGTTAGTTATAGGCTCCATTGGAACGCCTCCATGGTCATTCGACTCTCTAAAATTGTGCCTATATCTCCCTCCACTCTCAACATATTGCTTGGAGAAGTGACGAAAATTATAACAGCACAAGCTACAAAGACAGGGAAATTTACAGGTGGAAGGCTTTTGATCTTAACCTGAAGCTAAACAATAATAATGGACATGAAACTATTATTTGAAGGAAAATAGGAATGACACATTAGATATTGCAGTCTTTAGATACCGCTTTAATACGACTGTTATGGTGAGAGTGCATTTTTTCAGAGCTGACTTTGGCGCTGCACAATAACAACTACCTCCCACTACACTACTAACATCATAAATTATAGTATTACTACTAACACGATAAGTAATAGTGTGACTACTACCTGTGCCACCACGACCGATAGCACCACTACGAAGAACATTATAACTACTACCACTACCAACGTCACTGCTACCACCATCACAACCAATAGAAACACAATCACTATCGTCGGTCCTTAGTGCTACCACTATAGGTCCTTATACCAACATCAGTACCACCGCTACCACTGTTGGTTCTTATAGTGATACTAGACCACCATCGCCAGTCATTTTTATTGGCAGCACGAAGAATCCTTACGACGGGTCTTAACTTCGCCATTAATGTTTATCATAGTCCTCATGTGAAAAAAAAAAAAAGCAGAACAGCACCTTGACAAAATGACAAAAAAGCTTTCCCTAACGCCACTTTGAGATATCCATGTTAGTCAATAAAATATTCCCACCCAGTTGATGCTGCTACACAATCTTCAGTATATTCAAGGGGTATCTAATATATATTTTGTGTCATATTGCAAATGCAATTGCTAACATTGGCAATAACAGCTGTATATAACAAAGTGGATGCCAACTGCTAAAGGTGTACACGCGTGTCTATGTAGACACACACATGTGAACCCACACTACATCTATGTGCAAGTGCACACACACACACACACACACAAAATATACATGTCCATAAACATACATAAACGTGAATTGATGCGGCAAATGTTCATACGTGGTCATGTGTTCACAAATAGGAATTTGTATAATGGCAGTATATACACGTAAACATCCAGATTATTACAAGTATGTAATACGTTGTCTGTGTCACTGTTTGTGAATCCAACTGTTGCAATAAGCTCAATTCTTATTGATTATAAATCACAAGTAAAATTTATGCAGAAATACCACCCACGTGAAGAATTATCTTTACTTAGGTACCATCTGTGCATGTGCGAGAGCAATATACTTGTGTATATATACATATGTGTGAATAAGTAATGTACACACGTTTGTATGTCTATTTGAACCAATATGCATCGTGTGTGTGTGTACAGCCGTACGATTCTCTGAATTCACATACTATACAGCTCATATATACAACACGTACGTGTGCGCACGCACACATACTTCATAAGGCAATTATATTTTATATATATTTCACCTGTCTTTTTCTTCGATGGTTTAGAATTCATTTTCCTCTCCTTATTGGTATTTTCCTTTTGTAATAATTTTTTTATCTCCCCAAGTTTTTCTATCTTTGATAATTTAAGCATTTCCCTAACCCAAATACCTGACTGCTAAATTCTCTTATGACATTAGCTACCAACATATATATCTATTTATGAGCTACAGGTATCGCTTTTTTCTGTATAGTGCTGTGTTAAATGTTTGCCGAAATTTACATTTTCGCTCGTGTTCATGTGTATGCAGGAGTTGAGGTATACGAATGTGTGAAGCGTTCAGACTCTGCATGCCTTGTGAGATTAAATCTGTTTTAGAATCCCCTTTATTTCTGGGTAAAAATTATCATTATACGAGAGTGTAATCCCATGGGTCTGTAATGATTGCATGTTATTGTTTTTACTTAAATGTGTTAAAAAAATTATATTATTGTGTTAAGATGTAAAAAACTGCATTTGTTTTTAAATACAGATGCATACTGAATGGCACCGATTCTTAATTTCGCAAAATGTATTTGCTAAATTACTGCATTTCACATATTCTGAAAGTTATTCTGGGGTGTTCGATGGTATGTTTGACCGCGTACACTGAAAGAGTAATATGGCCTTTCTAGATTCACTGTCTATAAAACTAAGCGAGTTAACTCTGCAATTGACATCTTTCACTTTCTGTGACACAAAATTCATCGATATTCAACGGTATTTATTGCAAGATTGATTTAGTTCATGTAGGTATCGCAGAGAGAATAAGTATCACATCATCAAGAATATTCTCTAATAGATTTGATATCACCCTTTGGCACTGAGAATAAATGTTAAAAAATGGTCTCAGTATGTAGTGAAGGTTTTAGCTGACCGAAATTGATATTTTACGATTTTCAAACATCAATGGTATGATGTGTGTGTTTCTTGATCTGATAAAATGTCTGTAATAAACTGAGCACAATGGAATGGATTTAATTCATTGCACGATTCCTCTTTTTTATTCTCTCCTGTAAACTGGATCTGCTATTTCGTGGATTTGCTGATAAAAGAGAAAGCTTCATAACAGCCCGGGTGCAAACGCGTCATCACTGCACTTGACGCAAAAAGGATCACAGTGGCATTTCATGCAAACGTATCGTAATGTAATGTCAGAAAAAGGACTTTTAGTGATAACTTAGCAAAAATAAAAAATAAAAAAAAACAACTTTAGAGTGAAATGCATTTAATAACACGAGTAAAAAAAAAAAAAAATCGAACGTTTGACGGCGAGCTTTTGCCGGAGAGACCTGAACTGTTAAAAGTGATAGGTGATAGAGTGGATAAAGTGAGAAAAAATCATTAATTCAGTGAAAATGTGAGGGATGGGGAGTAACAGTGCGGAAGACGAGTTGGTAGAAGAGGGTCGGTCAAAACGGGGAAAGAAAGACAGAAGCTGGTTTGAAAATGGTTGGGAAGTGCAAATAGTGAAAAAATCACTCATCTATAGCAATTTTAACATTAAACGGCGAATCTCATGGGAAAGCCATACACACATTTGCGCATGTGCAGATGTGCACATGCATACAACAGAACATGACCCCATCTGCATGTGTGCGTGTCCACAATCGCATACTTATCTGGTAATTTTCTAACTCTTTCTCTCTCTCTCCCTCCAGGAGTGCACGACCACACACACATGCACAACACACACGTTGAGCTGCCTGGTCACAATTTTATTACGTTTTGAAGTTCTTAGGGGTCAACACTTGACCACATATGATCACTTGACCACAAATGAAACGACAGCATGGGTTACGTGATCATTTCTAAATAAAGAGCACTCTCTTTGAAGTCATTTACTTCCGGGTTCGATCCCAATGTGCGAAACTTTGCAAAAGTATCTTCTTGTATTAACTTACGTTCAATATCCTCTTAGCGTATATGTATGGTAGACGGGAAATCTGTGGAAGTACGCCACGTGTGTGTGCGTGTGTGTGTTCCTGTCTATATACGTGTGTGTATGTGTATATGTAATAAATGTACGTATATCTATATATATATATATCTATCTATATATATATATATATAGGGGATGCCGAAAATTTCTTCGCTTTATGGATATCGTGAAAGGTTAGAGTTGTTAACTTTACAGGGGGAGGTATCTATTTACGAAAAGATAGGCTAAATCTTTCTCTTTTTTGCAGCTTTAACGTATGATGGCAGCTTATATAGTGGGTTGTGATAGAAGTGAAGTACTGACAGTCATAAAGTCCCTTTTTTTTTTTTTTTTTTTCAAGGCAAAGGAACAGCGAAAATCCATGGCAAGATTAAGAATGACATGAAAAATGGCTGCCCCTCTTACACCAAACTGGAAAGCTCGATGTCAAGGTTTTGGACTGGTCATTTCGAGGTCGCAGATGAAACCCAGCCAAAATAGCCAGCTTCCGCGACCACAAAGGACAAAGCACGTCATGATTCTCGAGGACCGCTGAATTTTAGCTAAAATCGTAGCTGAGACACTGGGGCTTTTCCGCAAATTGGCGACATCATCCACAACATTCTAGACATGAGAAAGCTTTCCATAAAATTAGTGCCGAAATGCCTGAACGCAGATCAGAAGCGCATCAGAGTGACGACATCAAAGGCGATTTTGGACCGGTTTGCAGCGGGAGAGGCTGATTTTATTGCTCGTTTAGTTACAGTTGATGAATCTTAGACTCATCATTTTGATCCCCAGACCACGCAGCAAACTATGGTGTAGAGCCATAGCAGTTCACCGCGTCCCAAGAAGTTTCAGACCCAGAGAAAAGCTGGAAATAATTTGGCTTCGGTGTTCTGAGACAAAGACAGAACACTCATAAATTACCTG
Source organism: Octopus bimaculoides (assembly GCF_001194135.2). NCBI lineage: Eukaryota > Metazoa > Mollusca > Cephalopoda > Octopoda > Octopodidae > Octopus > Octopus bimaculoides. The sequence goes on along the minus strand of NC_068984.1, from coordinate 47,612,966 downwards.
CCAGAGGATCGCATCATCAACTGCTGGACGAACTGTGTCAAGCTTTGAAAAAGAAACGCCGTTGAAAGCTCATCCAATTTTAGCTTTGAACTTGTAGACCACCCACCTTACTCTCCTAACTGGGCCCATCCGACTATCACCTTTTTTCACAACTACAGAAACAACTCTAGGGAATACATTTCACACTGATTCGGAAATGATCGCTACTGCAGAAGCCTGGTTTGAGGCCCAACGTTCCGAGTTCCTTTTACAGGGCTTAGAAAAACTGAAGGACCGCTGCAATAAGTGTGTGAATCTGCGAGGAGAACGTGGAAAAAAATCATAATCTATTGATTCTCCTGTATTTTCTTTTTCTCAAAGCCAGTAACTTTTCAGTACACTCATAAGTGTGTGTATGTATATATATATATATATATACATATGCGTGCATGTATATAAGTGTATATGTATACATATATGCTTGTATGTATATGTGTGTGTGTATATATATATATATATATATATATGGGAGAATATACAAATAATAACAGCAGACGAGGACAGGTGGTGTAAATAACAAAGGTATATATTAGTATGATGCTCGGGAATACGGAAAGTCTTTGACGTTTCGAGCTACGCTCTTCAACAGAAAGAATACGGAGACAAGGAGAAAAACACGGAGAAAAAAAATTGAATAGTGTTCAGTCAACGGTCAATCATAATAATC
>NC_068984.1:47607332-47612210 GCF_001194135.2 Octopus bimaculoides | reverse complement strand
ATATATATATATATATATATATGCCTGTATGTGTATATAATTGTGGCCACAGTCAAATGACTCAAACAAGTAAACATTTAAAATTTCGGCGGACAGTATTATATTTCTGCTTAATCTGTATTTCGACTAAAGTATTTACCTACGCAATCCTTTTAGCCAATGTGCATTGTTTCCAAAGTACTTAAATACCACTCCATACATTTATGCACACACGCACATTTGCACGCACACACGTGTATGAGTGTGTATGCATGTATGGAGTGGAATTAGTGTAGGGGGTGACTGACTGAGTTATCTCCTCTTATCTAATAACCAATGATAATTTCATACCTTACGACACCGATCTAATAAATATTAGGCAAAACAGACGAGTCAATAAAATTGATTAATTCTGGGAAGTAATAATCGGCATGGACGTAGTTTTTTGACTGAATGCACTACCAGAATGATGCGCTTACATTCTACATGTGATTGCTTCGTTTCTGGTTTACACAACTGTTGTTAACTGGAAGCACTTCTTCTTGTGGGAGAAAACAAACGACCTCCTCAGAAAAGGGGTAAATATTTCAAAGATCGAAATTGCGACTCGAACCAGGGATCTTTGGTCATTGAGATTCTTTGGGTTAGAGAAACTACTATTTTGAACTGGTTGCCTATCTTGGTATTTCTCTAGTATCGCCAACCCCACTTCGTATCCATTTCTTAATTTTTGAAGGTAGGTTAAATGGTCAGGGTTTGGTAATATAATACTTTAGTCTTTGGCTAGTTGTATGGTGCTTAGTTGTGTGTAGTATGTTGAGGATTGGTGAATGCGTGGGCGGTTGTTTCTGGAATCTCTAAAGATAATAATTCTAAGGAATTCTAGAAATTCTTGGTTTACTGCTTTTTACATTGTTTTTTTTTTTTATTTGTATTTTGTATTTTTGGAGTTTTCCATTTTTACTTTCTCGGAATTCCAGACGTGGAAGGATGAGTGAAAGTGGCACACACTACCCAAGGCTTCTTTTACTGACACATTTACATCTACACTAGCACAGCACTATACCAACACAGCGAACACCTAAGTAAATAATAATTTCCCTATTAATACTGCCCTTCTTTTATCAGATAATTCTAAATCGAAAACACTGTCTCATCGTTATCCTCTTTGTTTGACCTACCGGAAACAACACTCAGATCGTTTTCAAATAATCCTTTCCCTATCATCCTATAAAGTGAAGGACCTACTAGATAATGTAGTCTGTTATCTCGAAAGAGATGTGATGATAACAATTTGAACGACGTGACTTTGATCATAAGTTTGCTTGTTCAGTATGACACTGGATTAGACAGAACCATCAAATCACATTCTATGTCAACAACACTTAGCCTCTTTGGAAGGATAACTTGTCGTCGGAATATGATACATCCATAATGAACCATCAATCTACTATTTAGAACTAGACAGACCTGGTACTGTTTTATGCGCCCTGCAAAATGATTGTAGCTGACTCTGCTTGATTTGAATTGCACGTAAAAAAATCTAAGCATGCACAACGAGTGATACCACCGTTGCTCTACTGTTTGTACCTCCCGCAACGTTGATAATAATAATTGCAATTATAGTTTGTGAATCAGGTACAAGGTCAGCTGTTTTCTGGGAACATGGTTAATCGATACCATCAACCCCAATATTTAACGTGTACTTTATTGTATCGAACACGAAGGGATGAAAGTCAGGCTTGACTTCAAGAGGGGTTTATCTCAGAATGTAAAGAGTTAAAACAAATACGATGAAATATTTCGTCCAACAAACTAACAATTCCTTTTCATTTCATTTATTCTCGCCACTGAACAAATATTGTTCAAAAGGTTTTTATTTTTTTCCCAGAAATTTGTATAATGTACACATTGCTGCGCTGCAAGTAAATTATAATAGTCGACTACGTTGCCTCTTATGGTATTGTATGCGTCTTTCATGGCGCAGTTTGTTTTGTGTGTTGCCTTTAGTACCTGTTATATACTATAAGCATGCCAGCATTGAGTTTCTTTCACTATCAATGTCATCCCACACATAATCACTCGCGCTATCATGTAAAAATACTTTATGTAAATGATCCACCGGAAAATCCTTTCAGACGTAACCTTCGTATGTGCTCAATATGCTAGAAATAACACCCTGAAATTACACGTTGAGAGGAAGGTTGCCTGATAAATAAGATGGGATAATTACGGCTGGTTTAATGCTAGACAAGAACTACTTTCAGATTTCTTGACGTTTCATATTAGCTGTAATTAATACATTTAATGTACTTTAAATACGTGGGTTTACTCCAAATATATTTCGTGCGTTTGAAATCGTCTCGTATTCAAATGAAAAACACATCAGCCAAAAACCTAAGCAGTAAAACACGGCTGTAGGAAACCAATTGCTTTTCATTCAATGAACTCCTGAAAAGAGGTTAATTTAAATTTTCCAATTTGTGATGCTTTGGCATTTTTCTTTTATTACAATTATATCATTGTGTAGAAGATGTGAGTTTGAAGTAATAGGAATTTCTAATTCAGGTTTTATACAAGGTCATCCATTTTGGGTATACTACTCGTAGTTAATTCAGTTATTGGCTTCGGAGGAATGAAAAACAAAGCGAATCACCAGGGCCATTCGAAATCAGGGACGGAAAGCTAGGGATTTTCTACGTCACTCTACCAATTTTGCCTTTTTTGTGATCATGATGCTTCTAACATATGTACAATAGTCGATTAAACTGATCAGTACATTACTGGTACTCTTTCATCGATCCCGGAAAATAAAGAAGGATAGCTTTGACAATGTAATTTGTACCTGATGTACAACAACCTTTGATCATATATCTACTCAATCTGAGAGGGGTTCTAGTTAAACATCAGTGTCTCTGATAGGTGCGTCAAGCAAGGCTTTCATTCACTGCTAGGTATTTGGAGAGCGATAGTAGAATGGAAAATATAAACAAAGAAAATACGAAAGGATGATGATGTGAATGTCAAACTATGATGATTTTGATGGTGATGGTTGTTGACTTTAGTGATGTTTATGATATTGTGTTTATGACAGTGTTTGATGATAACAAACATAATCTCAGTATTTCTAACTCAGCCTTTTTTTATTTTTTTCATATTTTTCAGGTAAGTCACCGGCAATTTTTGATTGTTCACTTTGTCACTAACTTGCTGAAATTTTCTGGGTAAGTTGTTATTTATTAAGACGGTGAGCTGGCAGAAACGTTAGCACGCCGGGCGAAATGCTTAGCGGTATTTCGTCTGCCGCTACGTTCTGAGTTCAAATTCCGCCGAGGTCGACTTTGCCTTTCATCCTTTCGGAGTCGATTAAATATGTACCTGTTACGCACTGGGGTCGATATAATCGACTTAATCTCTTTGTCTGTCCTTGTTTGTCCCCTCTGTGTGTAGCCCCTTGTGGGCAGTAAAGAAATAATAATAAGTACTAGTTGATTACTCGGGTCGATATAATCGATTCATCCTCTCCTCCAAATATGTCTATAGTAGAAAGGATTATTATTATTATTAAGGTGGTGAGCTGACAGAATCGTTAGCATGCCGACAGAAGACTTAGAAGCATTTCATCCGTCTTTACTTTCTTAGTTCAAATTCCGCAGAGATTGACTTTGTCTTTGATCCTTTCAGGGTCGATAACATAAGTATCAGTTGCACAATGGGGTTAATGTAATCGGCTTTCCCTCCTCCGAAATTGTTGATCTTGTGCCAAAATTTGAAACCGTTATTATTATTATTATTATTTTGCGTATATTTTTACGGTTCTTCTCTGTTTGTATAATTTTAGCTCTTACCAAATGCAGAAAAAAATTATCATAAACGATATCATACTAAATCATCTAACATCATATTACATACGTTTACAAGCGATGTATCATCGTGTTTTCTTATTAATTTCTGTTCCGTGCTGTATTGTGCCTCCGGCCAACATAAGACGATTCTTGTTATACAGCAGCATTTCTTTGAGACAAAGTTGCTAGACTCTTCACTCGACATTTCTCTGTTTATGTGGAAAGAAACGATGCGTGTTCGTCCGTGACCCTTAAAATGCAACGTAACCGTGACAGTGAAAATGAGGGATAGAAGTATCCGTACATTGTTTTCAATTCTTTCGCTCAAAGTCGACCAGCTGCTGCAAATAGCATCTAAATGTCCCTCTTAGTAAACCCTACCATCTTAAAGTAGGGAAGAGCACTTTAGAAAAATAACCAACTCATCGAGGTGATGAAGGCACTCATAATTTCCCCATGGATTTTGTTCAACCACCATATGAAAGAGAAATTCTTAGGCTTCGGGAAGTCTCTACAGAATTGACCTACATGGTAGAAATCGGGTTACATTTCCCCCAAATTACACCCTACCATTTTAAATTATGAAAGGGCACATTGCTAAATTTAGTCCTACACAGATTAAAGATGCAGGATATGTATGTGGTTGTTATATATAATCACCTGTCACTATATACTTGAGTGATGAATACACATATTTACAAAAATCAACGTACATCGATGCTATTATAAAATAGCGGCAATATTTTCCTGAAGTCATATCATACTAATTACGTCTGCGAGGACACTTTGGACAATATGTCGAAAGAACAGTTGTTTATATATTACATAATGTACTAAAAAACCTCTCGGGGCAGTGTTTCTGCAAGCATATATATATATATATATACACACACACATATATATACACACACACACATATATATATACACACACACACATATATATATATATACACACACACATATATATATATACACACACACATATATATATATACACACACACATATATATATATACACACACACATATATATATATACACACACATATATA
>NC_068984.1:47602746-47607226 GCF_001194135.2 Octopus bimaculoides | reverse complement strand
ATATACACACACACATATATATATATATACACACACACATATATATATATATATACACACACACATATATATATATATACACACACACATATATATATATATACACACACACATATATATATATATACACACACATATATATATATATATATATATATATATATATATCGGAGGTGGATCCAAAGTCAAGACTGTTGGTAGGGGAGGAGTGAAATTAAAGAGGGTGGAAGAGTCAAGTTTTTGAGGGTGGTATTTCGATCCCATTATCTCTCTCCCTCTCTCTCTCTCTATTATATATATATATATAGATCGGGGAATGAGAGGGTAGCGAGATCGAAACACCATCTCACAAATGTGTGTGTGTGTGAAATAATCTAGCATTGAACAAATAATACAACCACTTGGATTTTAAAATTAAGCGGTTGCAAAACCAAATTACGCGACACAATATCAGACACGATTATCAGGTGGGAGGTGAAACCACGCCTCCTAGTTAACGCCTCGGATACTCGCTTTTTAATTCCTTTTCTTGTGAGGCATTTGAGGTTACATTCACTTAATTTATAAATTCATTCATACACAATAAGCATGCACACACATATTGCAAGTTGACTGGTGAGAAATGCAAATTAACTCTACAATACATTGCAATCACAATCTCATAGATGCTTGGATTCATCTTTTGGTGTTTTCTGTAGCTATTAAAGCGACCACAGATTTTCTGAACATTCTTTTGTAGCATATTATCTCCAATAAAGAAGATTCAACGGAAGTCTGTATCCTTATTTGGTTATCTTCATTATATCTCAGCTCCTAGATCTTCTGCATTAACCGCTTCATCCAGTTCTTTATCTCTAGGATTATTCTCCTGAAACCCTTTCTTTGCTCATATTGTTTCTGCTACTGCTCTTCCGTTGGTTGAGTTATAAAACACGCACGCATGGACGCGTTCAGCACGCTCACGTATTGATATGGCGAATAGTGCATAAGGTACTCAGATCTTAGGGTTCTTAGTTCAAGCTAATATTTCTTTGCTTGGTGCTTGTGATGTGGTCAATTGTTATTAAGATTCATATCGTCGCTAAGTAGACTTAAGTTTAAAGGCATCTCACTCATGAACATCGCATCTGTCGAGGGTGATCTAGTACTAAAATATGAAGTATTCTTCTCAAGACACTGTGATTTGTGTGAAGTTTGGTTGTTAACTGTAGAATGTCGAGAGGCTTCCTTGTGTTCAATTTCAAAGTTACGTGTCTAGAATTTGAGGATCCGGCAGTGTTTTACATGTTTTAGCATTGTTATTTAAACTATCTGAAAAGTTGGAATAAACATGTTAAAATACTAAATACCTTCTACTTGGAAAGAAATTTACATTCAAATCTATTCAATATCATTGTAATTATGCTATCCGTTTATCATTGCATCATTCACAGTACCGGTTTATCTATATCATTTATAAAAAAATCAGTATGATAATAATATGTTCTAGAATATAAATATAAATATGATAATAATATGTTTTAGAATATAAACATGATAATATGTTCTAGAATATAAACATAAATATGATAATAATATATTCTAGAATATAAACATAAACAGGCACTTCGTCGGCACTCCAAGTATTCAAGTTGATCCAAGCTACGGAACCGCCTGCTAGTGAAATTAACGTGCAAGTGGCAGAGCACTACACTGACACGCGTACACTTAACGTAGTTCTCAGAGAGATTTAGGATAACATAGTATGTGACAAGGCTGGCCTTTGAATCACAAGTAAAACTCATTTTGCGAGCTGAGTAGACTGGAGCAATAAATGTGAAATAAAGTGTCTTGCTCTTGGATACAATGTGCCGCCGAGAATGGAACTCACTAACTTACAATCGTGATTCGAATACCCTAACCGCTAATCCACGCACCTTTACGCCTTTAGCACAAGGCTCGCATAATTTCATGAACTGGTATATCTCTCTCTATTCGAAATTTAAGTGTATAAATATCTTGGACATGTTGTTCCCTACAAACTTCTAAGAGAAACGTTATTCTTGTTTATAAACCTCCTCTGCTGTAATGACTCTGCAAGTTAATGGGTAGATTTAGGGGGTAAATCATGTTTTTAAGTCACAATGATACTGTTTTCAGACCTGTGTTCACAACAGCTGCTATAATGACCTTTGTCATGTCATTAAAAGCAACAGCAAAAACGAAACGCCTACATTTATTCCCTCCCTGCTAGAAATTGCAACAGGTCATTTTCAAATAATATCCTGTCGTCTTTAGAAAAGAAAAAAATAACAGGAGAGAGGGAGAGAAGAAAACTTGTGAATTTCATGATAATATACGAGGAGTTGCTAAAAGGTTCCTGGCTTTGGGTAAAAATAAATGCAGGAGGATCAGTTAATCATGATTTTATGCAACATATTCCTCTCTCAGATTCACACACATACTGAATGAAGCGGTCCTTCAGTTTTTTAAGCCCCGTAAAAGAACTCGCCAGAATTTTCTCAATACCCTTAAAGCCTGGAACTTTTCAGCACCATTTTGCAGTTCTTGATATATTAAACCTTAAAGATTGATTCTACAATTTGAAGGCCTCTGTTTAAAGCATTGCAGTTATCTGTCAATAGCTATTCTTATACCTTGCCTTCTACATATCTGAGCTGCGCATTAATAATACATTACGAAAAATGGGGATGGAGAAGATAGGGGTAAGATGTTCATATGGAATTTTAAAGAAGATATACAGATAAATCCATAGTTCATATCGCCGATTTAAGGAAAATATTTCGCGATTATAGCACCAAAATTGCACTGATCCCCGGTTGGCTTTGTTTCGTAGTGGCTACTTTTGGACAAGCAAACCCATAAAAGAAAGATTTTATATGCCAAGAGTTACACAGTTCAGGAGTGTAACCCATTGGTCAAATTAAATGTTCCAGTATTTCATTCCTCAGTGATTTACAAAAAACATCTGGATATTCCATTAAAGAAAAGGTTGTTAATGAAGTCTTGAAGAAGTGTGACATAAGTAATGATCTAGTTAGCACAGAAGATGAACCAACTCTACGAAGTAGATTCTGAGAGTTGCAAAGATTTCCCAGAAGTAAATTAGAAAGCTTATGCCTTTCTTTAAATTAAACATTTAAAACCAGTTTTTTTTTCTTTTCTGTACTTGTTTCCCATTCAATAATATAAATACATAGTGACGTTGGTAATTTTAAGAGTGGTTGAAAGAACTGTACGTCTAGCGTGTAATATTTTATTTATCGACGCTTAAACGTGGATACTTTGTTAGAACAAGCAATACTGCGGTAGTTGCCATGAGAGTTTTTTTTCATGATAAGTTTGTTCCAACAGAACATCCACGTTTAAGTGAGGATGAAAGTTACCTCTCGGCAATAATACTGTTTCTGTTGCTTATAAACGTTTTGTAATATTTTACATTTTAATCTTTGCAAGAAACTTCCTTTTCAAATTAAAAATATGCCATACAAGTACTTCCGTATTATAATTCATGTCGTGATATACGCCACACGCGCGCACACACGCCCCTCCCCCACACACAATATGCAAGCTAACATTGTATAGTAAGTCAAAATTTCTTCGATCACTTGAAATCAAATTCGCAATGGAAACAAAAACCATTGACTGTAAAATTGTTCTCCAATTAAGATAAGGAAAAGAACTACGAGTTTTAAATTTAAATATTGGTTTCAAATTTTGGCACAAAGCCAGCAATTTGGGAGTGGTGGGTAAGTGGATTACATTGACCTTAGTACTCAACTGGTACTTCTTTTTTTATCGATGCTACAAGGATGAAAGGCAAAGTCGACCTCGGCGGAATTAGAGAATTTATGAAATATTAAATGACAACATGCAGTGAAAAGGGACCATATACTCTAAAATGTTTCTAAGATCTGATAAATATGCGTTAAACTATACTGCACTCCAGAATTGGAATAAGACCAAAATCTACCCTAAGTTGTGACGTACCTGTTAATTCTCACTCACTTCTCACTGCACATCTCCATTTCACAGAACGCTTGTTGAAAGTGGCTCAGGAACACTAATGACTTCCTTTCAACACTAGTTTAATTTTAAAGGATTAAACATTCCGTTCGGCTCTCTACATTTTTTGTACACTGCACGCACACACACACATATATATATTTCAGAGATGTACTTCCATAGCAAATGACTTGATCTAAGATCGTGTGCTGAAACAAAAAGAATTGCAGCGTGGAAGATGTTTATAAGCCATTTAAAAACACACACATAAAAAAAAAACCGTTAGATTCACTTCAACATTTAAATTTAATTTGTGTCAAAATATTTTCGTCGTTTTGAAACCGCGACCTCTTCTCTGACAAAATTTTGTCAGTGAACAGGTAGCGGTTTCAAAGCGACGATAATATTTTGATATAAATTAAATTTAAATGTTGAAGTGAATCTAACAAGTTTTTTGTGTATTCTTAAATGGCCT
>NC_068984.1:47599129-47602424 GCF_001194135.2 Octopus bimaculoides | reverse complement strand
TTTATACATACATTGATTACACACACACACAATCAACTGCAAATTTATGCAAATACACAAGTGCATATATGTGCATATGTGCAAACGTCATTACACACACGGTCATGCATATCACTGTACATTCGCAAACAGTTAAAAACAAGTATCTTTTTTCTTTAAATGTTTTCCTTTTCAATCACGTTTTACCCCCCCCCCCCATCCCCCTCCCTGTCTCTTTACCTCTCATTCTGCTCCGTTCCCACTTTTCTTTATCATCCTCACACTTTTATCCACACACTCACACACATATATTTATATGGTCTTCTTTCTCTCTTCGTTTTACCTCTATAGCTTTTCTAGCCCACCGTCCTCCACCGCTTTTAACCCTTATTGGTGTTCTATTTGCGAATTCCCCCAGTCCTACACACCCAAAACCTCTACGCCCTTACTCCCTAAGCCCCTTCCTCGCCAACTTCTCTTGATTTTTGCTTAAAATAATATTTTGATATAGAGGCAAAAAAAAAAAATATAGAAAAGCGAAGAAAAGAAAGCAAGGGGACAAAACAAATTTAGTAGCAGTAATGATGTAGAAGCTATTGGTTATGTCCTGTTGGCGGTGGAAGCGATGGTAATGGTGGATGGTTTGACGATATGAAGATCTGAAACGAGTGTTGTTACATTACTGATTCTTTCCAACTCCATCACTATCTCCTTCCCCATCTTTCTTCCATCATCGACACCAACTCGTGTAACAATTAACCCACATTAAGCTATAGTAGACTCGGGAGAAATATTATTATCATATGAAACATCTTTAGCCTTTGCATTTAACATACTCCAAAACAAGACAAAATATGTTTCTGTCTGTCTGTCTGTCTCTCTCTCTCTCACCCACACACACAGCAAAGCGATATGTTGCGCATCTACATACATAATACCTCTCACCGTCTAAAAAAGACGTCGGATTATGCTGTCCAAGATATATCTGTTGCTATATCAAATTTACGCCTGCGCAAAAATAAAGAGAGCAATAATAATAAAGCATTTATTGGTTGGAGTTCTTTTAAAATTTGAATAGAAGTTATATATATATATATATATATATATATATATATATATATATATATATATATATATATATATACTAGTGCTTCGGTAAAAAAGGCCAATAGAAAAAGTATCAGGCACAAAAAAGGAAGAACTGGTGTCGATTTGTTCGATTAAGATTCAAGGCGATGCCCCCAGCGTGGCTGCAGTTTGATAACTGGAAAAGATAAAAGCACCACTAAATTTCCTTACCAAAACTTAAAGCTAAGGGAAGTAACTCTCATGGCCTCTTTACCTGCTAGAAATAGCAAGCCAAATGCTTTTAAATCAGATCCCGATGGTGGTTGTTCAAGAACCAAATGAAGGGTAGATTTTCAATTCCGGGATCTTATTGATTCCTAAAAGGTATAACATGTTTATATAGACTGAGATACAGGGATCCCGGACAGACAGAATTTCGCTCTTATTTATATAGATGACGAAATAGTCAAGGCTAGAACACCTGAGCCAGTAGGCCTATTTCGTCAGAGCCGATCTACCGCTAAATAGCATACTTCAGCATAGGGAACGTCTTACGCATTAGTCACTCACTTTTGTTTGAAATTAATTTTTTCAACGGTTCTTAAATACATGGATACACGCATGTTTGTCTGTTCGCCTGCCTGCAACTTAGTTGATGGCGCATATGTTAGTAACTTTGTATAGCGTAGTATGCTATGACTACCTACAAAGATCGGCTCAATTGAACAGGATCTGACGTGGACAGAACTGTAAAGGTTTGATGTTGTCATGCCTTATGCAACCATTCTCTCATTTGAAGAACAGTTAACGGGTTTTGTAGCGTTATGGTAGTGCGAATGGTTGTATTCATCCTTTCTCGTTTCTTTAATCTTTTAGTCTTTGATCTGCAACATTCCTGAGTCACCGACATCCAGAACTTACTTTTAAAGTTTAGTCCTTATTCTATCGTTTGCTTTTGCTGGAATGCTAGATCAAACTAACAATAGTTGTCAAGCGGTGGTGTGAGGACAAACGCAAACACATTAACTTGACAATTGACAAGCTCTTTAGAACTTTGGGAGTCGTTGGGGCGCTGCAGCCATGCAGTGTATCTAGGGCTATCTAAACTCATTTCTACAGTTGAGTGGATTGGAGCAACGTGAAATGAAGTGTTTTACTCAAGAACACAACGGATCGCCTGGTCCGAGGATCGAAACCACAATCCTACGTTTATGAATCCAACACCCCACCCACTAAGCAACGCACGCGCGCACGCACATACACACACACCTATATATTTAATCACTACGCCATATACCCACGGCCATATGGCGTAGTGGTTAAGAGCGTGAGCTACTAACCCCAAGATTCCGAGTTCGATTCCAGGCAGTGACCTGAATAATAATATCGAAAAATACATTATTTGCATTCGACGGATATTTGTCCTCATCTTGATTGTTATTAACACAACGTTTTGGCTGATATACCCTCCAGCCTTCTTCAGGTGTCTTGGGGAAATTTCGAATCTGGGTTCTCATTTCTAAGGTATTTTTCGATGTTATTATTACTATTATTATTGTTCAGGTCACTGCTTGGAATCGAACTCGGAATCTTGGGGTTAGTAGCACGCGCTCTTAACCACTACGCCATATGGCCGTGGGCATATGGCGTAATGTTAACGTTGTGTTAACAACAAACAAGATGAGGACATATATCCGTCGAATGTAAATAATATAAATATATGTAAATAATTCCTCATCTCTTAAATATAGAACTGTATTATCGAAAAATACCTTAGGAATGAGAACCCAGGTTCGAAATTTCCCCAAGACACCTGATGAACGCTGGAAGGTCTATCAGCCGAAAAGTTATGTTAACAAGAAACAAGATGAAGACAAATATCCGTTAAATGTAAAAAGTACTACACAAGTAAGTAAATATTGAAAATGAATAAAAATGAAAATGCCACTTTTTAAAAACATTTTTTGGGTGTTTTAATTAATTTACATGTTTCAGTTTTTTTGAAAAACCTTATCAAAAATGAATATAAAATATGTGAGAAGAGAAAAGGGCTATTAATAAAATAAAATTAAAATTAAGAATGACATTCATAGTTTACTGTTATTTCTTGCATACGCACGTGGTCCTTTCCTTGAGCACTGAAAACATGGTAATTCCAACTTGTTCTTTTAGTAGATTATTACTATCTGTTTTAGTAAATTAAATAGTGGTCAGGAATTCTAGGAGTGGTTGTAGCTGTCGAATAACT
>NC_068984.1:47584663-47598930 GCF_001194135.2 Octopus bimaculoides | reverse complement strand
AGTAGTAATGTACTAAAAGAACAAGTTGGAATTACCATGTTTTCAGTGCTCAAGGAAAGGACTACGTGCGCATGCAAGAAATAACAGTAAACTATGAATGTCATTCTTAATTTTAATTTATTAATAGCCCTTTTCTCTTCTCACATATTTTATATTCATTTTTGATAAGGTTTTTCGAAAAAAACGAAACATGTAGATTAATTAAAACACCCCAAAAATGTTTTTAAAAAGTGGCATTTTCATTTTTATTCATTTTCAAATTATATATATATATATGTATATATATATATATATATATACATACACACACACACACGGCGGTCTTCTATAGTTTCTGTCTTCGAAATTCACTTTCAAGACATTTACTGGACGACTTGGGGGCTACAGCAGAAAACAACTGCACAAAATACTGGGCAATAGGACTGAACCCGAAACTTCGTGGATGTAAAGCGTCCTTCTGTGCATCCATGCTTGTGCCTACGTTTGCTTTTAAATGAATCAACCTTATTCTAACAAAAGTTTGAATTTGCCTTGATCTTCCTTTGCATATAAACAATTTTGATGTTAAGTTGGCATTGTTTTATCGTACAGAAATTATAGTTGTTATCGAGAAAAGAGCAGATGTAGATATTTGCTGCTGAAAAGGGTGGGGGTGTTTTGTATTTAAACGAAGTTATTTTGACTTGGAAATACTCTTCGTCAGGAATTTCATTATAGAAATAACTTCTTTTCGGAACCAACAACCCCAAACTCGCTTCCGAGTGTTTAACCGACAATAAGAAATGAAGAGCACCCGACCTTATACTTGTGTTTGAGTGTGTGCTTTGTTTGTATCATATAAATAAGAACATATGACGTGGCCTAGTGTTTCTGGTGTTTCTGTCTGCTCCCGAGTATATCGCCACCGAAAACAACTAGGGTAAGTTTGGTATAACCTCCAAGGTAATACGCGCATGCTAGTGACAGCTATGCAGTTAAAACACACACACGCACACTTAATATTTAACTCGTTTGAGGCGGCGAGCAGGCAGAATCGTTAGTTCACCGGATGAAATGCTTAACGGCATTTCGTCTGTTTTCACGTTCTAAGTTCAAATTCCGCCGAAGTCGACTTTGCCTTACATTCTTTCGGTGTCGATAAAAGTGAATACTAGGATATAATTGACTTACTTCCTCCCTCGAAATTGCTGGCCTTGTAGTAAAATTTGAAATGAATATTCAACTCCTTTCAGCCATCCATCTTTGCTTGTGTTAGAATCTCTTTTACCCCGCTTCTCTCTCTCTCTCTCTCTCTCTGAAATACTTCCTTCTCTTTTTGTGTCTCATGTAATCTCGACGTTTCTGTTTCATATGTATTTCTGTGCTTACGTTAGTTTACGAGTGCGAACGCCTGTTCATTTTACATTTTTCTTGTGCAATATTAAATTTCTATTCATGCTTATATCTCTTTATTCGTCTCGTCACTGTTTAGCATAATTTAATCAGGAATAGTGAGGGTTGATGTTCTCATGCCTTATGTAACCATTCTCTCATTGGTAGGATCGATTGGGTTGCTGTTTAGTCAATCAGTAAGGCACTATGGCATAAAATAAAGGCATTGCAAACACACGTGCAAATATTCGCTCATGTATATGCTTATTGGTGTGCACATGTCCTTTCACGTGACACGATCACATGCACACATTTTCATTTGCGCTTTCACAAGCCCAGGGAAAAATCCCTCTTTCGCATTGGCGCATTCACAGTTGCGTTTGCATACACAGAAGCGTACACACAACTGTATTTGTATACACGTGCGCACACCTGCGCTTTCATACGCGCACACGTACACGTGTGGTCATACGCGCACACGTACACGTGTGGTCATACGCGTACACACATCCGTGTTCGCATTTGCGCATGCACAGATGTTTGCATACGCCTTCGCCTGCACATTTGTGTGCATCCGCTCGCGCACACATGTATTCGCATACGTGCATATACATGTACATCTGCATAAGCGCGCACGCACACACATCCGTTCACATACAAACATAAATACTCGCGGTTGCATACGCTTGCATATGCTCATTTCTGTGCGTTCACATGCTTTAATATTCGCACACACGTTCACATGTTGTCACATATGCAAACGGTTACACGGTGCCATAGAAGTACATATACGTTCACATATGCATGCAGAAATACCCAAACGTATGCACAAGCTCACTCGCGAGCGTAGAAGCGCTCAATGAAGCGCAGGAAAACGCTACTCAGGGACGCACACACGGACACGCACTGAGTCAGCGAAGCTTGCACAGTCACTCACTAAGACGCACACATGTCCATGCATAGAAATGCATATGTCCGTGCAAACACACACGCACACATCAACGCAGTCTTTCGCTTACACGCACACGCACACATTTACATGTAAAATCACCCCTGAATGCATACTCCCGCATGCAAACACACGAATGTTTGGCATTCGCATG
Source organism: Octopus bimaculoides (assembly GCF_001194135.2). Taxonomy (NCBI): domain Eukaryota; kingdom Metazoa; phylum Mollusca; class Cephalopoda; order Octopoda; family Octopodidae; genus Octopus; species Octopus bimaculoides. The sequence goes on along the minus strand of NC_068984.1, from coordinate 47,596,456 downwards.
TTGCCAAAGTACGTTTGTACATATCTCTGCACATATTCATGCACGTTCCCTAACGCATGCGCATCTTTGGATATACACGCGCGCGCGCACACACACACACACACATACAACACTCATACACACACACACACACACACACACACACACACAGAAAGGCGCACACCAACATAAGAATGAAATCTATAGCAAAATGAAATAGATTTTAAAAAAACGAGTAATTAACTAGGCACAATTATGGCTGTTTGGTTCAGAACTTCGCTTTGCAGCCACGTGGTTGCAGATTCAGTACCATTACGTGGTAACTTGTGCAAGAGTCATGTTCCATAGCCTTGGATAAACCAATGTCTTGTGAGTGAATTTGCTTGGCAGAAACTGTGTTGCAGCCTACCTTGTTTGTGTGTGTGTGTGTGTACGTGGTTTAGTGACTAGATTGTTGCACTTACGATGGCAAGATCGTAGTTTCGATTCCCAGACGGGCAACGCATTATGTTCTTGTTCTTGAGAAGAAAACTTCATTTCATGTTGCTCCAGTTCACTCAACTTTAATGGTTAACTCTGCGTGGGACTGGCGTTCTGTTCAGGGGGAATGATCGTGACATCATTCGAAAGCTAAAACAATGCGAAGCGCATTGTGACTAGTGATGTATCACTACATCTTATAACCTGGTCAATAACGTGATATATATGTATAATGTGCGTGAGTGCACGCATGTCTTTGTGTTTGCCTCTACCGCTCTTGACAACCGATGGTGGTTTGTTTATGTCTCCATAACTTAGCAGTTCGGTATTGAATAAGTATCAAACTTAAGAGGGGTACGTACTGGGGTCAATTTATTCGACCAAGCCCGTCAAAGTAGTGGTACAGCATGGCCGTAATTCAAAGACCGCATCAAGTAAAAAGAAAATTGGAGAATAACTTTACACATGCGTTGCGTGAACGATACAAAATACCGTTTACTTTGCCTCCTACATCTAGCATTTCAGAGGTAAGTTGGTTGGCACTCCGTCGGTAACGACGACGACAGTTCCAGTTGATCCGATCAACGGAACAGCCTGCTCATGAAATTAACGTGCAAGTGGCTAAACAATCCACAGACACGTGTACCCTTAACGTAGTTCTCGAGGAGATTCAGCATGACACAGAGTGTGACAAGGCTGGCCCTTTGAAATACAGGTACAACAGAAATAGGAAGACAGAGTGAGAGAAAGTTGTGGTGAAAGAGTACAGCAGGGTTCGCATCCATCCCCTGCCGGAGCCGCGTGGAACTTTAGGCGTTTTCGCTCAATAAACACTCACAATCTCCGTCTGAGAATCGAAACCGCGATCCTACGACCGTGAGTCCGCTACCCTAACTACTGGGCCATTGCGCCTCTACTCACAGGTAAGTGGTGATGTACAGAATGGCGTGCGCCCCAGAATTATTGTTCTGAATAAAAAAAAAAACACTCGAAATAGTTGTTCGCGACTCCCAACTGCAAAAGATAATTCCAAGAGATACATAATTAATTTCACATAAATTATGTCATTCTTGGAGAATTCCTTTGAAGTTTAGTAGCAGAAAGTTCGACGACACCGGTCATTTTGGGAACCTTATTAGATCTCATTAACGAAGTAGAATCTTTGCAAGCCTGCATTGGTCGTAATTTTTTTTCTCTTTGTAAATGTTTGTCGACCAATTAACTAGTCTTGCGAATTCTCTGCTTCACTGATGAGATGTAATCCGACAGAGATGTGTCTTTAACTGTTACCTTGCTTGCTACCAAGAAATCAGATTTCCTCCTTAATATGAGAGTTTAAATGAAAGAGTATGAAATATACTCTTAGTTTCTTGGAGCAATCTGTTTTCTTTGAAAATTGCGTATAATCTCCGCTAGGTTCTTCTCTTTCTTTATGGGGTAAATTTGAATTCATTGATAATTTCTCTTCTGCTTACGTCATTCAATAAATTACAATCGAACCAACCTAGGCTGTCGAAATTCGTGCATTGGCCTACGAATTATTTTTCTTAGCTGATGTTTTGTAACTATTTTACTGTTGGTTTCAGTTTACGTTTCTTACATCTGATTTGAAAAATTGCCAAGATGTTGTCATTGTAAGTGTTCCGGTATAATCTGAAACCTAACATGTTTCACATTATCGCATACCGCAGCTAATTTCGATGCGAATCAACAAAGTATTTTCTACCAGGTCGTTAGCCTACAAGAAATATCAACAAAATCTCTCTCAAATTATTGTGGCTGTGTGGTAAGAAACTTACTTCCCAGCCACATGGTTCCGGGTTCAATCTCATTGCGTGGTACCTTGGGCAAGTGTCTTCTAATATAGCCTCGGGCCGACCAAAGCTTTGTGAGTGGATTTAGTAGACGGAAACTGAAAGAACACCGTCGTATACCTAGATATGTGTCTATGTATGTGTGTGCGTGCGCTTGTGTTTGCCCCCCCCCCCCAATCACTACTTGACAACTGTTGTTGGTGTGTTTACGTCCCCGTAACATAGCGGTTCGGTAAAAGACCGATATAATAAGTACTAGGCTTAAAAATAAGTCCTGAGGTCGACTTGTTCACCTAAAACCATTCAAAGTGGTGCTCCAGCATGGTTGCAGTCAATCAATTAACAAAACCAAGTAAAAGAATAAAAGAATAATGTCTTCAGCAAAAAGGATGCTGGCAAAAGTGCGGTCTCTGGTGGATAAAAGCAGAGCTGTAACTAAACATCTACTTTCCATGACATGAAAATGATGTGGTGTGATTATTTTATTAAATTCTGAATGCCTCAGCTTTTTTTGGCATTTGCTATATCTTCCTATGGAAGGTAATGAGTGTCTATTAATGTAGTTGTGTTCTTGTTCGAAATAACGTTGAACATGATTTTGATTGTCATACGTCTGTGACTGAGAATGCTTGTTAAGTACCTCAATCGATAACGTTGAGTTTTATCTTCGTCAAAATCACAACACGTTGTTTCCATGTTATAAATCAACTTTACCTTTCATTCTTCCCTTTTTGATAAAATAGCGTACCAATCAATACGGGTATTGATAATATCTACAGCTTCCTTCCCTCAGAATCTCAGACCTTGTGCTTTTGCGGCCTGTCAACTACCATCATACCACCACCATCATTATTTATATTCTTTTCTACTCTAGGCACAAGGCCCGAAATTTTGGGGGAAGTGGCCAGTCGATTCGATCAACCCTAGTATGCAACTAGTACTTAATTTATCGATCCCGAGAGGATGAAAGGTAAAGTCGACTTCGGTGAAATTTAAACTCAGGACGTAAAGACAGACGAAATACCTCTAAGCATTCCGCCCAGTGTGCTAACGTTTCTGCGGCCATCATTATTAATCCTAAGTCGGTGAGCTGGCAGAATCGTTAGCATGCCGGGCGAAATGCTTGAGCCAAAATCTGAAACCATTATTATTTTAAACGTTCTATAGAACGAGAGACAAACTGATTTCTGATAGTTATACCCCTTTACAATTCAATTTCAGAAATCGCCAGTGTTGATTTTTCTTCTTACTTTCACTCCTTCTTGAAACTTTAAAATAAATACCAACTTATAGATAAGTACCATGGAAAGACAGCTAAATGTGTGCCTTATAATAGAAATCTTAAAAAAAAAAAATTAAAAAAATCCCTGCGTCGCAGGCATACAGCCGAACGGTGAATAAATGACTTATATCCCTTCATGTTCTGATTTTAAAGCACGGCATATACCAGTTTTGTTTTCTTAGGGCAATAAAATTAGCACGAGTTAATTATTAAGGTAAATATAATTGATTATATCTCTTCGTAGACCTGTGAGCTCATAGAAATAATCAAGATGGAGAACGTGTGCAGTGTAAAATTCCTGTGTTTCTGTGTATACGTACGTTTACTAGTATGAGCATGTTGTTGTGTCCTTGATTTTAAAATCGAGACAGACAAAGCTCCCAGCGCTGTGATAACAGTCCATCTATCTGAAAATATATCTGAAAATAAACACTATATAGTTGGGTGTTTGATGTCTAATTATGTTAATGAATCGTAATTTCATAGCTGCAACACCCATGTATTACACAGGCAGGGGTAGTTACAGCCCCTCATATTGCTGTAACATTTCATCTATCTAGGTACGCCCGAAATAATAAACATATCCTGTTCTTCTGTAGGTTTGCTTCCAGTGGAAAGGTATGAGCCTAAAAGACGACGAGATAATGTTCTAAATACGTTCGTGATGTTTCGTACTCAGCTGGAAGCGGAAATAACGATCCAGTGGAACAGCTCTCTTAAAATTTGTTGCCTTAAGGCTACGTAAGAAATCCTTTTGAGACTAGTGGATGCAAGAATCCATAAAACGCCGTATAAAATATCCTGACGCCGTCAGTTAACTTCTCTTCACGTTTACCTCACAGATCTCTCCAATTAAACTCTGCCTTTCACTTTTCATCCCAAATACTTTGCAGTATATATTCTGGCTCTTTTATGCTCTCACTTAAAATCCTACCAGTGACAGTTTTTTTTTTTCATGCCACCGAGGTCATTAAAATAAATTACTAGTCAAAAACTAGGCTCGATGTAATCAACTAAGCCTTTCACCTGAAAATTACTGGCATTATCTTGATGTTAAAAACTATCGCTATTATTATGCTAAAATCAGCATTTTGCTTTACGGTAAGCCGAGACGACGTTGTGTGCTTGATAAACTGTTTCAACTAATTCATATCATATACACACATATCAGGTGTCTCATTTATGTAAGACTGCATTTGAAATGTAATTTAAATGTTGTTTTACACATGGGACTTTCGATTGTATACCACCACGCATAGTTTATCTCGCATAAAGACTTCTCTTTACTTTTGGCTATGAACCAGCTTCACAGTAACAATTGTTATATGTGTGTATGTATGTATATATCTGTATGTAAACAAATAATCATATTCTCTAATCTGCTTTTTATCGTCACTTGAATGCTATATCCGTTTAACTAAGTTCTTGGTGACGTGTGTATGTGTGGTATGCGTTGCTATCACGTTGACAACCATGCGCACTGAAATGAAAAGCTAAAAAACGAACTGGAATCTACAAATGAGCAAAAAAAGATAAAATGAACTAATCTTGTATTTATCCACTATTAATTTCAAACAATACTATCTGCAAATCTCTCATTCTGGTACTCATAATCAATCTAGCACATACTGTTTATTATTAACACCGATATCATACTACTGGAAACTTGGTCTTTCAATTCGACTGTGGTATATTCCTGGAAATAATGTTTTACTCTGTAAAGGCAAAAGCTTTTTTATTTTTTCCTCGCAACGTAAAAAGGAATTTCAGGCGAGACATTCCAACCATCTTAATCAGCCATTGCGCTCATTAACCAATTATGAGTTTCTGAGACATTCGAAATACCATTGTCTAACAATGGCACAGAGCCAGACATTTATACAGACAGGCGTGTAATTAACTGAATCGATTCCATGATTATGATTGGTACTTATTGTTTAACCCCAGGTTAGAGCTTATCAAGCAGACTTATATAAAACTGTTTCAACTATCACCATCCTTATTTTTAGACAGTGTATTCAGAACGACAACCCAACGCTTCATTTCACTTTTCGAGATAAATCATAAATTTAGAGGAGCTATACTGCTATTTCCAGCAGTAGAACGATCAAGTAAAGACTACCATGTGATAGGTATTTGGTTTAACTGAGATCTCACATGGATGTTTGAGCGTGGTTTGAGTGATGCTTGGCTACTATTTCTAGCAAGACGAGCAATGGTCTGTAGCTTCGCACCTTTGTATGTTCATAATTTGTGTCTGGTTATAAGTATACTTAAATCAACATACTTGTACTCAAAATGCCAAAAGTAACATGTATTCATTGATCAGCAGCCATATTTATTTTTCAAAATGTTAATTGCGAAACTAATTACATACTGGCACTGTATTACTTTTCTGTTATCCGGTCTATCTCCTCTCATTTAGTCTTGTCTAATTTGTTGTATTTTAATTAATCTCGCTATCTACATGGAATATCTCTGGCTGGCTGTCTGTCTTTTTTATGTCTTCCTTTGTTTTGATTGTGTTGTTTTTTTTTTATATTTAATAACAATATATTTTTTTACAATTTCTTCCACTTAAATATGTTCGAATACTTAATGGAATTCTTAATGGAACTATTGTGTATGGTCGAATATGATAATGCTATTAAAATTATGATAAAAAATTATGTGTGTGTGTGTGTGTGTGTGTGTCGAAATGAGAATCGGTTGTTGTAGCAGTGTGTAAAGCTTATGCATGTATGTGTTTTTAATTATTTAAATTCTTTATCTGAAGAAGGAGCTAGTTTCTAATAAGGTTACAAAGCTCCATCGCTGGAATGTAGATAAGAAAAACAATGTGACATTTTAAACTTGAGGATAGTTTTGCATATTTTTATTGTTCCACTTACAGCAGATTGTATTTGTAATGCGCTAGTTAGGTTGATTTCTCTTCTCGAAGACCTTAGCTTATCTAGATTGTCTTAAGCATTTACTCACAAAACCATGTACACTAATTGTTATTGGTATAAATGTGAATATATAATCTGGAGATTGAAGTTGAATGTTTCAATGGAGTTGTCCATAGTTATTCTCTGTCTCTTAGATTTTCAAGGAGACGTTCACATCAGCTAGACAGCTGGCCTCTATGACTATGCATAATTTTTCTTGTCTGCCCCAAACAATAATATCACGTTTGTTATGTTTACACTTGACGGATGTTTTGATCAGAATGTTGTCCCAGTATTCCTTGCGTTGATGTTTGTGTATGCATTCAATTACAAGGGTGTGTATGTATGCATGTGTGTGTATGTATGTATGTACGGTTGATTTGCTCGAATCGTGCTCTACTCTTATTGATGTTTGCATATTAAGAACTACATTGTCCAGCTTATCCTTTTTTTATGAGAGCATCGTGAGATTTGAGGCAGAAATAACTGCTATCTCAAGACATTCGACTGACCACATAGATATACTCTCTTATTGACTGGCGTATTGTATACCTGTTGCATGTATGGATAGATGAGGTAAACGTGTGTATTAGCGTCATGTGTGTGTGTGTGTATTCGTACATCTAGCTGTGTGTAAGGACTTTTCTAATATAGGCAGATATTGTGTGTATTGTATGCATTTATAGACATAATTTTTTCTCTTCATTTGCTTATTCTGGAGAAACAGAGTGAACCGATGACCTTCGCAGAATGCCTGTGACCCCAGTGAAATCAATGTTGTTAACATTCCTATTTAAAAGGTTGAAAGTCAAATGCTACTGGAAAAATATATGTAAAGATGGATAGCCAATAGGTTGAAATTCTGTGGAGGCGTAGTAGTTATTGCGGTGCTAAGAAGGGGCATAATATGTAAGACAAGAAGAGGAGAATGAGCTGCGAATGCTTGAGGAAAAGGAGCACAAGACCACCTTCAAAGATCTGCGCTCTCTTTTGTACAGAAAAGGTAAAGAAGGTATATGTACTGGATATAGCTATGTGTTGTTGTTGTTGTTGTTGGCACTCTGTCGCTTACGACGTCGAGGGTTCCAGTTGATCTGATCAACGGAACAGCCTGCTCGTGAAATTAAGGTGCAAGTGGCTGAGCACTCCACGGACACGTGTGCCCTTAACGTAGTTCTCGGGGATATTCAGCGTGATACAGTGTGAAACAGTGTGACAAGGCTGACCCTTTGAATTACAGTCACAACAGAAACAGGAAGTAAGAGTGAGAGAAAGTTGTGGTGAAAGAGTACAGCAGGGTTCGCCACCATCCCCTGTCGGAGCCTCGTGGAGCTTTTTAGGTGTTTTCGCTCAATAAAGACTCACGACGCCCGGTCTGGGAATCGGAACCGTGATCCTATGACCGCTAGTCCGCTGCCCTAACCACTGGGCCATTGTGCCTCCACCTATCTATGTGCATCCATTGGTAAAAGTGCATAAATTCTGTCAATTAGCCACTATGGAACCTAGTATGAAGTCACTCAACCTGCTGGAAATTGCAGTTAAATTACCTTCGTCAAATCCCATAATTTTAGAATAGGTTAAACGAGATACTGTCATCCTGGATTCTTTGCATACAGACAAAAGATGAGATGGTCACGGTTGAAATATATTTGGTCGTAACTCTTTTTGATCAAGGCTGACCGGGAGCTGAACTGCAACTGTTTTTGAATGGATGTTTGTGTGCTCTTATGTGCGTTCGTACATTATGTATGTTTCTCTCTTTTTCCTTCTCCCCTCTCTGTTTCTATCTGTCTATATATCTGACTCTCTCTTTCTCTCTGGTGTATGTGTTTGTTGAGATGAAGTTGTGTGTCTTATTTTTGTATCAATCGGTTCTTGGCTCCCTCGTAAAATCAACGCCAAATTGTCCCTTACTAAAACTAGTACAGTACCACCACCACCACCACAATTCACAAGTACAAAAATATATAATAATAATGATAATAATAATAATAATAATAATAAACAAGATTTGCAGCATGTAAATGGTGATGGGTTGGAGGCATAGATTAGTATTGTCAGACAAACAACGTGAAGGTTCTGAAATATCCTCTTGACTTATTTCTTAAGATGAGTGCCTTACCAAACTCTTTTTATTAACGCTACTGCAGTCACCAGTACCACAACTTGCTGCCACCAACACCTCCAACACCATCTCAGCTACAGCTACGAACTAAAACAACCACAATAATCGATATTGCTGGTGCAGCATTGCAATGTTTGTTAAAGCCAAATGGCCGAGTTCATACAGTATTGTACCACCAATTCATAGTACGTGAAGTCACATCTCCTGTTGGACAATTCTTTGAACATTGCCTTAATTTTCGAAACACAAATTCCGGAAACTTACTTTTGAGTACCTGGTGTCCTATCCAAATGCAAGCTATTGGTCGAGGGATTCTCCTTCTCTTTCTCTCTCTCTCTCTCTCTCTCTTGCTCTCTCTCTTTCGCCCTCTCTCTCTCTTTCGCCCTCTCTCTCTCTTTCGCCCTCTCTCTCTCCTATTTCTATCTCTCACCTTTACGCTAGAGAAAACAAGCGATTCAACGAGAGATTCAATACGGTCACACGATCTAGAAATAGCGGCTAAATCTTCGTCAAATTGTGCATTTTCTTTCTTCAAAAACTATGACTTATTTCACCCACTATCTATTTAAAAAAAAAAAAAGACAGATGAAGACGGTTAGAACGTCTTTTAAGGCTTGTTCGGTGAGGGATAGCTTAATACTTAACCAACATAAGCAACTAATTTCAAGTCTTAATCTCTCAAAACCTCGGATGTATCGTGTCAAGTGATGAATTAATGTAAAAAGATGTTGGTTCTTCGAAGCCGCAGTTCATTTGATTTTATATATTGTATCCCGCTGAGGGAATTACATTTTTACCCTATCGGGATTTTGTAGCATTGTTGAGTCTCCTGAGCATTGATAATTTCATTTTTTTGCCACGCAACTCACTGACTCTGTACCTGTGTAAGGCATCAATAGAAGCGGCATGTAGGAGAATGTTAGCTGCGTCAAAGTCGACTTACACAAATGATATTTCACCTCATTCTTCGTGAAAACGCTTTCACTTTCTTTGAGAACTTCGGGGAAAAGCATGAAGGACATTCAGTCTCATCTTTCTGTTTACAATTACTCCTAAGCAACAAATCGGGTGTGTGTCCATGTGTATTGTTACTAGTATGTCGTCGTAGCTATTTAGTTGAAGTTTACTAATTTGAACTGTCAAAGTCTGAAGTAGCTTTGGCGTAGTGGTTAGAAAATCTATATGTTTTTCGTAAATGTAGTGCTTCAAATACCGTACACACACACACACACACACACACACACACACATACACACACACACACATATATATATATATGCATATACATGCGCATGTAATATAAATACACGTGTGTGTGTATTTGTTTGATTTCTCTGTAGACGTTCGAAATAATGTTTCGATTCCTAGTTTAGAAATATAGAAATTGTAATTAAGAATTTTTATCACCTTTTTTTTTCTCTTCCCCCACCCCCATCTGTTGCGTATGACATTGACTACATACCCCTTAACTGAGCAAAATTCGTACCACCACCCCATTTGAATATATTTTCCTATGTTCATTCTTATTCACCACGCTTCTTCCAGTAATATTTTCGTTGTTGTTGATGGTTGACCCAAGGTCATCTCTGCCGCAAAAACCTTTTAACCGGAACCATCCAATCTTAATTTTTTTTTTCTCCAGACATAATACACTTCAAGGATTTCATCATCGAATGTTTCGGTGCTTGTAGAAGACACTAGATTGTGATTTTTAACGAGTTTTAGTAACTATGTCTAGCAATTGCAGTGACTGTGTATTGGACTGGTAGGATTTGTAAGGGTGTCGCACAAAATGCAGATTCAGCAACATAGGGATTCCCATCCTTACAACCTCTACCGCCACCACTGCTGTTTCAACTGCTATTACTACTACTAATTATAATCAAATTTTAACCCTCCCCACTCAACCCTTGTTTAATCTTATGTATTAACTTGTGCAACACAACGGCCTTTACATGTCGCTGACATTTCCCCAACTCTTTACCTTATCTCCCACTGTGATTTCAATCATTCCACCCCTTTTTCGTCTTCCATTGCGCGCCCCCACAGCTACTGAGCACTACTTCCTCCTACTATTCCTCTCCTCCCTGTGATCCTTTCTCATCCCTCCCTCCTGCTTCCCTTTGCCTCCACTTCGCAATTCCTTTTACTAGCCTTTCCCCTCCCTCAGCCTTTTCTCTTACTACTGCTCTCCTAAATCACCTCACACTCCTTCCTCTTCTTCCTGCTTTCTGTCTCCCATCTCTTTACTTCCTCCTGCTTCTAATCCTCCTACCACATCAATCCACCAATCCTCCTACTGTTTTTCCATCCCTCGGCATTTCTTCCTACCACTATCTTTGGTCCCCTCCTCTTCAATCCTTCTCCCTCACACTCACTCTCCTTTACAGTTTTACTTTAAATTGAAGTCGTTCTCATCAATGGATTCATTTATGAGTGTGTGTGCGTCTAAATGTCTGTATTTACGTGTACACACGTGTGTGTGTGTGTGTATGTGTGTGTGTGTGTGTGTGTGTGTGTAGGAAATGTGAAGTCGGTATAGATTCTAGTTTCGTTTCTTATACAGGTACAAGCACATACGCTTATACTTACACTGAGTTCTACGGAAATTCACTCGCACACGCACACACTCCTACATATGTAAAACACTACTACACACAAACACACACACACACACACACACACAACATGCACATATATGATCATTATTGAAAATCCACTCACATGGACATACACGCGCCGCGCACATGGCTTCATAGAAACTTCCACACATCCATTAAGAAACAGTGGAAGCTACGTACACAACCGCTGTCATACGCATGGATATGTAGGCATAACTACTAACAGAAGAAATAAACGTACATTACACAAGACGCACACACAAGACAGGAGGGAGACACATACATAGAAATAAGCTAAAATTTCACAAACGCATGAAAGCTTGCTTGCAAATATATATCAGCATATATATATATACACGTATCCATGGATCCACTCACATTGATCTTTCTATCTCTTTTGCATTCCTCTTTGTTCCTCTCCTCTTGTTCACACTTCAGTTCCTCCCTCTCACTTACTCTCTCGCTCTCCATCCCTTGCCCAATCTTTATTTCTCTTTAGTATTTTTCCTTTTTTTCTTTCTCAGCTATTTTCCCCGTTCGTTCTTGTCTCTTCCCATAT
>NC_068984.1:47567713-47584348 GCF_001194135.2 Octopus bimaculoides | reverse complement strand
CTCCCTCCCTCCCTCCTCTTGCCCTCCCCCCCACGTCATTCATCCTCTGTCATCCATTCTCTTGCAGTTACTCGATCCAATGCACACATGCGCGCGAAGATGCATAGTTATCCCTACTAAATTTGCCCGAGTGAGTGAGAGTGAGTAAACGATCGAATGACAGTGGATTGGTTGGAGGCGGAGAATTTTGAGGTAGAGGAGGTGTGGAGAGAGGCGATGTGACTGTTTGATAGTAATAAAAGTGTGGTTGTACGAGAAAGTTCTGGGTAGTAGTTACGTTGATAACGATGACGATGGTGAAGTGGATTATGATGGCGATCATCATTATCAATATAATTGTTTATTGAGCTAATAGGTTGGCGCCGGTGGTGCTGATGTCAGAAACAAGGGGCAGGTAATGGTAGGATTGGCAGTAATGTTTGAGCTGTTAGTATTTGATCCTTAATATTTGATCCACGAAAAGCAGACCGCTATTTTACAATAGCGGTCTCTCTTTCGTGGCAATGGTTGAGGCGCTTGTAAAAGGAGTAGCGGTGGTAGTAACTTTTATAGTATTGCTGGTGGTAGTGAATGCGGTTTTTGTAGTAGTTTTCATAAAGTTGGCATTGGATCTAGTTAATCGTTGTTGTTGATAAATAAAGAAAGAGAGAGAGAGAGAGAGAGAGATAGAGAGAGAGAGAGAGAGAGAGAGAGAAGGGTGCAGGTAGTAATGTCGGTTGATTTATAGGTGGTTGTAGTGGATCTTTTTTTATGCTGATGGTAATGCTGGTGACGCTTGTGTTGGTAATAGTGATGGCGGGGCTTTTATTAGTGGTAGTGGTGGCGGTGACGTATGTGTTGGTCGTAGTGATGGTGGTGCTTGTTGTGTTTGCGTTGGAGAGATAGGAGTGTTAATGCAGTAAGGTGTGTGGGGGGGGTAGAGTGGAGAGAAGATAAAAAAGAACATAGGATAAAGGGTGGGCGAGAAGGAATTAGACAGACGGGTGGTGCAAGAAAGGTGGAGGAAGAGAGAAAAGGTGGGATCTACCAACAGGCAGAGTAAAGGGTGGGGATAGGCGAATGAAAAGGGGAAAAATCATCATCGAAACCAACGGGAGGAGGAGGATGTGAAATAAAGACTTCTAAGGTGGAGAGATGATAAAAGCTCTTTATAGAAAAGGAAAAAGAGAGAGAGAGGGGGGAGAGAGAGAGAAGGGCAGTAGAGAAAGAAGTAGTAATAATAAGTAAGGGAGTTGCAAAGACGGGGAGGAAATGAGATAGAAATATTATTTCTATGATTTGAGGAGTAGCTAGAGGAATTTGCAGAACGTAGGTGGAGGGCGGTGTCACTGTCATCACTGGCAGGTAGGGGAGGGGGTAAATTACTGCACATTGGTCTTGCAGTTTCTGTGTGCAGCTGCAATGTAATTTGCTTAGATCATGGATTGTAACAGTGTGCGTGTGTGTGAGTGTGTGTGTATGAGCGCACGTGTGTGTGTGTGTGTGTGTGCGTTCGACATGTTTATGAATGTGTATTTCTCGTTGAGCATGTGAACAACCCTCCATGTGCTTCAGTGTATGTGTGTGCAGTGATGTTTGATGTTGTGCAATTGAATTATGTGCGCTGCAGCTTGTAATGCAGTTGGCTATCAATTACTGCATATTGGTCTTGCAGTTAAATTCCATGTGCTGCTTTAATATAAGTTTCGTTGCTGTTTAGCCCCAGGCCTGTTCAGATTGAGAATAACTATGATTAAAAACGTTCCTCTTGTGACCTTCCCATCTAATTTTCTTTTTTTTTCTCTCTTTTGTCAAAAGCTACATTTTCTAGTGTATCTTTCGTTATTTAATACATACACTTGAATGAGATTTTGGGAAATTTGGTTGCTATATCTAGCAAATCTAGCGGCCATGTAGTGACTCATTCGTTAACTTGTTATTGGTTATTCAAAACATCACTGTAAATATACACACATACAGATATACTCAAACTTAAATATACACATACATAATTCAGGGCATATAAACATAGCGTAGGAACACACAGACATACGAAAACATAATAAATTTAAAATTCAGGTAGATTGCAATGTACAAAGAGTCATAATCAAAGAGACTTGAATGGAAATACTGAAATATGGCTACCATAAATGTTACACATCGAGAACGAACCCGGCCACGTCTCGTGCAGATGACATCATTGAGCGATTCTGCGATATGGTTCTCTTGAAAAAATGAGTGATTAATGATTATGTATTTCATGTAATAACTGGCTGTGTAGTAAGAAGCTTGCTTCCCAACCACATGGTTCCGGGTTCAGTCCCACTGCGTGTATCTCTATTTGTCCCCCCATCAATGCTTGACAACCGATGCTAGCGTGCTTACATTCCCTTAATCTAGCGATTCGGCAAAATACAAGATAGAATAAGTTCTAGGCTTACAAAGAATAAGTCCTGGGTGTCGATTTGTTCGACTAAAGGCGGTGCTCCAGTATGGCCGAAGTCAAATGGCTTAAACAAGTAAAAGAAATAAAAGAAAACTACTTGTTTATAGTAAAATTTGTGCAAGGTGGGATGCAGACAATTCAAAATTATAACAATATCGCTTCGAATTCTGCCCATGACCTTTGGATCGCTATGGTAACGAAATTGATACGTTGGAGAAAGAAAAATGACTTTCGTTCGTTGGCGATGAAAATTGGATAAAACTCTTCGAGTTGATTAGTAAATAAAACCCAGAGTATAGAATGGAAACATCTGCAGTCGCCGGTCATAGAAAGTTCAAAACCCGACCAACAGTTAGAATGGCGATAGTGGCGAGTCTTGAGTCAATATCTGAGCGAATAGTAAAGTGATCGTTATAGCAAAATGCTACATAACAACTTAAGCCTCGCAATTCGAACCGAACACCGAGGCCAACCACTGCCATATTATTGCCCACGCTAGAAGCTGAAATTTTAATAATTTACCCATATTCCTAACTCCTTTCGATTATTACTTGTGCTGCTATGTAAGATGCCTTTAGTGGTAGTCGATTTGTCCCGGATGAAGAAGTGAAGGACGTAGTACACTATGTATCTCATTCCTCAATCCAAAATGAATTTTCCTGAAGGCGTACAAAAGCTCCTCTGAAAAAAGTGGAGCATAAAAAGCAAGGGGCCTATGTCGAAAAATGACTTGCCCGTATATTCAAGATCTTTCCTAAACATAAAAGAAAAGTATGGGCAAGAAACTAATTAATGAAGTGTTACTCTTTTTAAAAGAAAATAGAAAATCGAACGGCCTTGGTTAACGTCATTAAAAAGGCAATTTAAGTCGGGTTTCGAGATCAAATCTACATCTTAGTGACTCGAAGGATACCACATCTGCTGACCAGCACGCACTTAATTTTTCTGCCCAAAGGAAAAAAAAAATTGTGCTTTGTTTATAACTAATGACTCACAAGCATTTGCACATATAAACTGTGGTCATGAGAGATTAGCTATTTAAACCAGCATTGTAGCCGTGCTATGGCTGTAAGCGTTTGCCAATAAGGATACTTGCCTGTGTATGTATGTAACAAAAGGTTATTTGCGCTGTGTTATATATATATATATATATATATATAAGGATGGGTTTGCACACGCACATACACATATATGAGGTAGAGAGAGAGAGAGAGAGAGCAACGTTGTATTTGCGTATGTATATGTGAGAAGTGAGGTGTTTGTCTAATTATATAAAAGTGTGCGATTGATTATGTAAGTTTGTGGCTGCGTATGTATTTATGCATGCATGTTTGCGTCTGGGTATGTGGCTATAGTTTATATCTGGATATGTGGCTGCAGCAGCAATGTTGAGATGACATTGTGCAATAAGAATGTCTATGCAACTGCAAAGTAAATTGCTTGGCTCCATATTGTAGCTTTGTGTGTGTATGAGTGTGTCACTTGTGTATCACAATATAAAGCTAGGTTTGTACGTTGTCGATTCATAAGTGTTTGTATGTGTGTGCAATTTCGGCGCTGTTCGCGGTCCTGCAGTTTTATTATGTGACTGCAATTCATTGTAGCTGTATGTATGCATGTCGCATTTTCTGTGTATTGCATTTCGATGTTGCAACTTCAATACATTGTAGGCATGTCACAGCGTTTGAATATAGTTGCTGCAATTGTTTTTGAAGGTGTGCACAATGGCATGCGTAAGTTTGTATATTAATGTAAGCTTCTATCTAACTATCTATCTATCTATCGTTATTGTTTGAAGTTGTGCAATCAGAACATAATTTTTGTGCAGCTGCAAATAAATATGCTTACATGGATGTAAGATTTTTTTATGCGTGTGTGCACACCTGTGTATGTCAATGTGCCATAAGAAATACTCTTTGAAGTGTTGCAGTAAAAATAGATGTGCACAACAGTTGTACAACCGGCTTAGCTTCATATTGAATGCATTCTGACTCTGTATTGCAATATAAAACCCTGCCTAGTTATTTGGAACATATATATATATATGTTTCTATATATGTGTTTGTTTGTTTGTATGTATATTAGGTCGTGCATGTATGATGTAAACCGTTTCCTTTGTGTAAAATACTTATGCGCATGATCTATTTTTTCAAATTTCTCTTCAATAGAGCAAGAGCTGGCTTGCAACCTAGAAATAAAGATCTTTCATTCGAATTAGGCACAAATCAGCTAGCTGGCGTGATTATACGTATGTGTATATCTACATGAATCGTGGAATAGTTAAGAAGTTCGCGCTCACATTCATAAAGTTTTGGGTTCTGTTCCACTTCAGTCACATTGAACTTGACTCTTCTACCCTTGGATCTGGCCAACCAATAACTAGGGAGTGGAATTCTTTAAAAAACGACAAATTATAGGTTTGTATATGAATTTCTGTATGTATTAAAGCTACTTCCTCGTTGGATACATACGCTTCTTGCGTTTACAAACCACCTGTCTGGTGCCATAGTAGAATTGAGTATCGAACAAAGTAATTATTCAGTTAATTTTCTTTAAGTTCTGAGTTTAAATCCTGCTTTATTAAATTCAACTCTCCCATATCTTCAAAATACGTTGTCTTGTGTGTACGTTAGAAGCCATTATTACAAAGAGGAAAAGGACGGGGTGTTGGTAGAAATCTTAGAGCGTCGAACAATACGCTATGCGGTATTTCTTCTATGTTCAGGTTTCAAATCCCACCGAGGTCGAATTTGCTTTTCATTCTTTCAGGGTCGATATAATAATGTAGTGCTCGTGTATTAGGGTCGATGGCACCGACTAAGCAGCCACTCTCTTAAAATTACTGACCATATTCATTAATCAGAAATAAAGGGGAAGAAAGAGAATGAAACGGACCCGTTATCTCATGGTATATCAAACTGGTCATTTTCTCTTCATGGCTGTTATTTAGTACTTACAGCTGTGTAACATCACTATCTTCGTGTCAATTTTAAATTAGAATGAATCGTGGTGTTCGTATCTCGCTGTTCTTTCTGGGAACGCAAATCCAGTTATTTGTTCCGTACAAATTGGTAGGTATAACTTAGTAATCCAGTAATGTTTGGGTTTAATCATGGATGACTTCTCTCTCATTTCTTCCTTCCTTTTTGTTTTCATGTTGGCGGAAAGTACTTTGACAGTGTTAGTATTGATAACAATACACTGATGATTTCTGATAACAATATCCTGTAGATTTTATTAAAATGTGTTTCCGAGGTTTGTCAGTTTCTCTTGTTCTTCTATTCCTTGATCAATATCTATTTGTTTCACATGATTCTTCCCAAACTATTCTAGCAACAGCCTCATCAATGTTTCTATCTGCGTTTTCCCCACTTTTCAAGTTTTATTATTATTATTTTTTTTTTATGTTTTACTTTCCGCACGAGGTATTTAAGATTTCTTATTCATGACTCGTATGGAAGTAACCTTTACTATATGATATCATATATGTTCAGTACTTCAAGTTCAGGATTACTTCTGGTTTATGCCTCCAATGCTATCCATTTTCACTTCTTTTAAAGTAAATATGTACAACTTTCCAAATGAACTGGTTCCTGCTTTCTTGGTATCGAAAGAATATGTAGGCAATAACAGTGCTTCTTGACCTGGGATGTATACCTTTGTGTGTGTGTGCGTGTGTGCGTGCGTGCGTGCATTGTATGTAGTGGTATTGTAGGTAAGATACTGAGTTCAACTTTTGGTAAAAGGTCTGCAATTTTAGAAAAGTGATAAGTCGATTACATCGACCCCAAAGTTCAACTGGTAATTATTTTATCGATCCCAGTGTTCAACTGAAATTTATTTTATCGATCCCAGTGCTCAACTGGTATTTGTTTTATTGAACCCTCAAAGACAGAAAGCAAAATCGACCACGGTGGAATCTGAACCCGGAACATAAAAAGAAACAAAATGCCCGGCGTGCTAATAAATTGTAGGTAAGATATTGACCAACTAAATCCAAGATTATGATTTCAAATTCTTATATGCTTTACATTGTCTAAGCAAGATGCTTTTGTCTACATTACTTCAGTTCATATAGCTATAGAAGCTAGGTACCTGACACGGCTATGAGTTAAAGGATTTCGATTCGAAATTATGTGACTTAAGTTCCGAACACGCTATGCAGAGCCTGAGACAAATATTTTCTACCAAAGCCTTGAATCGACTAATTCTTTCTGAATGGATCTGAGTTGAAAAACAAAGCGTGGAAGCTGGTCATGGAAAGTAACTTTTCTTCGTTGGTCAACTTAATCCATCTTCCACTTTAACACCGCGATCTGGAACTTCCCTTCGGCGGAGCACAGACTGTTTTCAGTAGTCAGGTCAGATATGCGGTTTGATGATCACCTCCTCTTTCTTTGCTATCAGTGTTGGCGGCACTGAAATGGCTTACGGATATTGCCCTTCACCATTTGGTTCAGCCATTAAAAGAAATGCCCTGGGAATCGTTAGTAACACTTATTAGTTCTTGATAGATATCTGACATTTTCTTCCAATAATTCTAAGGATAAATACTTATCTATTGCGTGTGTGTACGTGCGGCCGCATGTGGTTGGAAGTGAGGAAATTGTGTGTGAAGGATTCATATATGAGGGAGGAGTGTGTGTGATGGTTTGGGTACGTTTTGTATGTGTATGTGCAGTGAATATATATATATATATATATATATATATGTTTGTGTGTGCATCTGGTTATGCCAATTGTTGCCTATGTGTCGTTTTGATATTTCTTCAGGCTTGTTTGTAACTACGAATCAAAACCCTTTGACTGGGCTTTCGGTAACAATAATGCTTGTACGCATTTTCACTGTTCGACCACAAATTGAATTTACACAATACAGGTTATACGGCCTCTTCTTTGCTTGAAAATCCCAACTTTTCCAAACTAACACCAAGCAATAGAACTAAGTACATTACAATAATGATAATTACAAATTCAAAATCTGATAAAGAATGATATTATAATTTCTGTAGCTATTAAAATCATCTCTCGAGATGAAAGTTCTTTTTCTAAATATTTATTTTTATATTACGTTTCATTTGCTTTGTTCTCTGCTCTCCATACGTGTTCGTTTTGTAAGACGAAATTTGATGATTGTCGGACATCCAATCAATTGAAATGTAATGTGAATGTAAAACTTAGTCAACGAAAAAAGTTTCATCGCTAAAAATGAAGTTATATGATTTGGATAAAATATAAATATATTTGTGTTATGACCTATTCATCATAGGTATTTAAACTGCTTGGGTGAACAAACTGTAGGTTTCCTTATTGTCGGTGAATGGGCTATTTCTCATTGACCATTTAATGAATTTTTACCGTTCCTTGGACATCTTGCGTGCTTATATGCTTATTCGCGTTTGTTGTTGGTATTAAATTTTAGCTGCAAAAATTAACTATATTAGCATAGATTGGAAAGAACACAGCACAAAAATAATGTTTACATTTTGCAGTATTGGGGTATTTAGGACTCCAAATATTCGAATTTTTGTACTACCAGACAGCCAACTAAATAGATACTTTATTGAATTGTTTCCTCTATTCTCCTTGGCGTCTATCTGTGTTCATTACTTAGAGACCAATCGTAATTACTCTCTGAAAGACATGTTTGGAGTTTTTAGGTGGCATGTGAAGAAATCTTTATTATATTATTAAAAAATTATGTAATAAGCAGCTAGCTAAAACAAAAATACATGTTTACATGTGATACTCCAATGACAAGATTGTTAAATAAATTAATATTTCGACAAGCTGGGCTAAAACGGTTTGTTATTGCTGACCTAAGCATATAGATTTCAGTGAATCCGATCACATAGTTGTAAGTGATGCTATCGGACGTATTGGCTTTCCACTTGAGCATAACGACATGATGCAAGTGTTGCTTGTACATTACTAACTTGAAGTATATTAAGTTTGAGTAATTTAGTCGAGAGATTGGGGCATTGTTCATGACCTTTGCAGCATATTCGAGTATCACGAGCAGCAGAATTCCGGATGCTGGGGTAGCCAACCATTCTCAGTATTACTTGAAGTTCGTAGAAAGTCAGCAATTGATCAATTGATAACAAACTCATTGTTCATGACCCACGAAGCCTCAATAAATATTCGGTTTCTGTTAATCAAAAGAAATATTTAAATTAGACTATTGAGTACATAGAACATTTACTCAACAAGTTACTTTAAATATATTTTTTTGATTTACAGAAACCGAATACCCAATGGCGCTTCGTGGGTCATGAAAATGCCTAAATGTCTTGCGTATCGTACAATAAAAATCCAGAAAAGACAACTCAGACTCACTACTACAAGTTAGTAATAAGCTTGTTAGTCTGATTGTACTGTGGCGACTCAAAAGTCAAAGCCAATATGCCCGATACTTGAAACATCAAGTAATATTAAATTTGGTAAAAGGGAACATGAAACTCAGTAGACACAGCACCTATAAATTTTAGGTCTATAATAATAATAGCACTAATAATAATAAAGCATATAACCTATATAATGTATGGATTAAGAGTCCCTTTTATCATTTTAATTTTGTTCCATGTTTAAGAGATGAGGAATTATGTATATTATTTACATTTGACGGATATTTGTCGTCATCTTGTTTAACACAACGATTCGGCTGATATACCCTCCAGCCTTCAACAGGTGTCTTGGGGAAATTTCGAACCTGGGTTCTCTTTTCTGAGATAGTTTTCGATGTTATTATTATTATTATTATTATTATTATTATTATATTCACGCCATTGCTTGTAATCGAACTCAGAATCTTGGGGTTAGTAGTCCGCGTTCTTAACCACTACGTGGGTCATATGGCGTAGTAGTTAAGAGCGCGGGCTACTAATCCCAAGATTCCGAATTCCATTCCAAGTAGTGACCTGAGTATAATAACAATAATAACAACAACAACAACATCCAAAAATACCTTAGGAATGAGAACCCAGGTTCGAAATTTCCCCAAGACACCTGATGAAGGCTGGAGAGTATATCAGCCGAAACGTTGTATTAACAACAAACAAGATGAGGACAAATATCCGTCAAATGTAAATAATGTACCATTTAATTTTGTAAGGGGATTTCTGAATCACTCTATTCTTTCTGGCACACGCTCTTGATTATATTAGGGGTAGTATCTCTCTCTCTCTCTCTCTCTAACACACACATATATATATATATATATATGGGGAGGGTCTGTGTGCTCATGTTTGTCCCTCATCAGCGTTGAAACCGGGGTTGGTGTTTTACTTTCTCGTAACTTAGAGTTTCGGTAAAAGAGAACGATAGAATAATTACCAGGCTTGTCCATGACCCAAGATGGCCGCAGTCTAATAACTGAAACAGGTAGACGATTATATATATATAATTTTTACATATATATTTTTCCAAATATTTCCCTCTTTGATTAAATAGTATTGATATTTGACGTTGGAAATTTTGTAAAATGAATCTTTATTGAAATGCCATCTTGTGTTAGTTTTTGTCATATTCCAATATGAACTGTTAAGTTAAATTTTTATTGTAAATGATTTCCCCATCCGTTTACCTTTAGCTCGAAATTAGAAACATCGCCAAGCATACGTTACTGGTTCTATATAACCTGTTTTTATGTTCGCACTTATGTCATACGTACTGAAATACTCTATGGAGATTTGTGGTATATGTATAAATCAATCGTTCTGTGTATCACACATGACGGTTCCTGCTTCGGTTACAATGATGGGTAAATAATTGTACGAGTAACTAAACATCCGGCTTTGAAATTAAAGTGTGTGACTGACTATTGCACCGACACAGGCACTTATTTACGTCATTCTCAAATTGAATCAGCCTAGCAAAATGTGTACCGTGGTTGAACCTTAATGTTCGGCAGAGTCAGTCCGATGGACTTGCACGTAGTTTTGGCATACTGAAAGCCACACACAAAATTAGAGTCAAACCCTGGCTATGATAAATATAAGGGGTTGCTGAAAAAATTTCTGGTTTTAGGTAAAAGAAAATAAAGGAAGATCAGCTAATTATGATTTAATTCAACATATTCTGCTCTCGGATTAACACATTTATTGCAGTACACTTCCAGGTTTTCCAAGGCCTGTAAAAGAACTCGGTAGGTTGGCCTTCACCCAGGCCTTTCACGATACTCTTAAAACCAGGAACTTTTCAGTATTCCCTCGTACAAACTTACCTCTCAAACCTGCCAGTGGGATCGATCCAGGGAATTCATGTTTGCAATGCGAAGTTATTAGCCACTCATCCATTCCAATTATCACACATAAAGATTCTGACTCACGTACCGCTTTACTCGCTTGCGCTCTCCCTCTCTCTCTCTCTCTCTCTCTGTCTGTCTGTCTCTCTCTCTCTGTCTGTCTGTCTCTCTCTCTCTGTACCTCTCTCTTTATCTCTTTCTTTGTTTCTTTCTCTTTCTCTCTCATATATATATATATATATACATACACACACACATTCATGTTTCAGTCATGCCGCTATTGTGGGGCGTCGCCTTAAAAAAACCTTAGTTGAACGAATCGACCCAGTACTCTCTTTTGTAACCTTGGTACTTCTTCTATCGGTCCCTTATGCCGAACCGGTAGATTACAGTAACGTAAAGACACTAATTCCAGTTGTCAAGCAGCGGTATGAGGCAAACACTGACACAAAGATACACACACATATAGATATACATATATAGATACGACAGACACATTTCCGTATCCTTCTATATAATCCACTAACTGGCCTTTGGTCGGCTCGAGGTTATAATAGAATACACTTGCACAAGGTGTCACGCAGTGAGACAGAACCTGGAATCATGTTGGGTTCAGTCCCACTACGTGGCACCTTGGGCAAGTGTCTTCTACTATAGCCTCGGGCCGACCAAAGCCTTGTGAGTGGATTTGGTAGACGGAAACTGAAAGAAGCCCGCCGTATATATGTATATATATGTATGTGTGTGTATATGTTTGCGTGTCTGTGTTTGTCCCACCAGCATCGCTTGACAACCGATGCTGGTGTGTTTACGTCCCCGTAACTTAGCGGTTCGGCATAAGAGACCGATAGAATAAGTACTAGGCTTCCAAAGAATAAGTCCTGGGGTCGATTTGCTCGACTAAAGGCGGTCCTCCAGCATGGCCACAGTCAAAATGATTGAAAGAAGTAAAAAGAGAGAGAGAGAGAGAGAGTTCTGCGATGAGGATTTAGTTATTTGACCAACTGAATTACTTGCATCTGTAAACACGTAAGCGGCGGAGCATTCCATGGACAACTGTAATTCTCAGCCAGAAACCACTCAAAAAGCTTTTATACAATTTCCATCTGCCAAATTTCACTCTTAAGTTATGGGTCCATCTGAGGCGAGAGAATGACATTTGCCCAAGATGCCATAAAAATAGAACCCTGTTCCTCGTGGTTGTGAAGCAAACTGGTTAACCATTCAGATGTACAAGCGCACACACGCATACACACGTATACACGCGCCACACACACACAATTATGCAGGCTTACGCATACATATAGGGATACATAAATCAAGCGCATGCATACTTAACACAAACTGCTAAGTCGCAAAACGCAGCTGCATAAAGTTGCATTTCAGCTGCAAACACAATTTCCAATATTTCCAACATTCCTGCAACACATACAGCACACATGCATATGCAAATTGCTGCACCAACCAACGTGCCGTAGGTATCCATGGCTCCTCCCACGTTCTCGAATGCAGAGACAATTCAAATCAGCATACACAAATATGTTTGTGGTGCGTGTGTATGTGTGTGGTGCGCGTGTATGTGTGTGTGAATAGGAGTGTATGGGCGTGTGTGTTTGTATGTTTGGATTGCGTATATAATATATATATATATATATGTATATATATATATATAAAAAAAAAAATATATATATATATATATATTAAAGGGCATTAACTGTGTATTAACTATATATATATATATACACTATAGTTATAACACTTGGCTGAAGATGTTGCATTACAGCTGTACATCAGCTATTCTAACTGTAAAATTTTAAATATTATTATTTACTCTCACAACTTGTGATAATATTGTACACTGGTAAACACTTGTTGAAAAACAATGCGCTATCCCGTAGTTTAACTGCAGTAATTAAATTTTTAATGTCTTACGAATATACACTTGTAAACGAACAAACCACACTTGTATAGCTCATGATATACCGTCTTAAAAGTAGGAAAGACTCTTTCCATATTATAACTGTTGATATACAGAAATTTTCAATGGGTAAGGCTGAAATATCTTGGATCATAGATCAGGTGGTTCATAAATTCACTGGGGGTTAGAAAAGGTCAACCTCCACTATATATTTAATGTTAGTCATTTATAATTAGTTTCAATTTTTGTTTATATAATTATCGTCATCATTTAAAATCCGTATTCCATGCTGGCGTGTGTTGTACGTTTCGACAAGGTCCGATTTTCTGAAAGCCGCTTTGGCTTCCGATGTCTGCTGTGGTA
Organism: Octopus bimaculoides; assembly: GCF_001194135.2. Taxonomy (NCBI): domain Eukaryota; kingdom Metazoa; phylum Mollusca; class Cephalopoda; order Octopoda; family Octopodidae; genus Octopus; species Octopus bimaculoides. Next base: position 47,571,397 of record NC_068984.1, on the reverse strand, counting down.
AGGTTCCTACGGCTGGATGCCTTTCCCAACACCAGCCAGTTTACAGAGTGTATGGGTACTTACTTCGTGGCACCGGTACTAATGACTAATCAAACAACTCTCATGACGAGACCCTTTACAAAGCGGGAACACATTATTGAGGGAAGCAGTTTTGTGCCAGTTGTTGTGAGACAAAGATATGATAGTGAGATAGGAACAGGTATCTTGCTGTAGTGGCGATACATGGCTACTCCATCAGCCAAGAACGAACGAATGGTGGAAATGAGGTAACAAGATGTATAACCAAGGTACAAGACAATATGGACCAATTATCAAACAAGGATGGGTGAGTAGGTAAGTTCACGCAAGTGTGGAGAATGGTAGACGGGTAGAGATAAGGACACAAGGGAACCAGTGACTGTTGATGTCACTATTTCCTTGATTTTCGTACAAATGCTCAACAGAGTATAATTCTGTATGTCGGTGAAGGGCATTTTCTGAGACTTTATCGTCCTCGACGACATAATCTGAAGGTCTAATTCAGTGAATCGATAAAGATAAAATTATAAATGATATGTTTTGCCTGAACCTGTCTCAACGGAAGCTCGAATCGGTTGTACTAGGACGAGATGTAATGCACTCAACAGGCTTCCTTTGTAACTCTGTCTTATTCTCATTTAGACTGCAACGACGAAACGGAGATTTGAAATTGTTAATAGCTTATCGTACGAACGATAAAACCCGGTGTTACTTTAGACTGAATTACTAACTTCGCTTGCACGAGTGCGTTTTATCTCTTATATTCTACTTGTTTGAATCACTGGATTACGGAGATGCTGGGGAAGTACCTTGAAGGGTTTTAGTCGGACAATTTCAACCGGTACTAATTTTCTTTTAGGTCGGGTACTTATTCTATCGATCTCTTTCTGCCGAATCACTAATTAGCGGGGACGTATACAAACCAACACCGGTTGTCAAATGGTGGAAGGACAGAAACACACACACACGCACACACTTATTCTAGGGGCTAACAAGTTAAAACAAACTCTATATCTGGCCACTTGTACTAAAGACCAACAAAATGGATTAAAAAATATATTTTGTTGGACAAAGGAATGAAAAAAAAAAAAAATATATATATATAATGTACGCATGCACTCTAAGACACCGATAGATACAGAAGGATACACTCACGCAGAAACTGACACGCACGCACAGAGAGACATACGTACACATGCATATATATATATATATGCATGATTAGCCGTCTCGAATCTTGTTCTAGACTAACACACTTCAACAACCAGTAAATAATTACACACGCAATATACTGATACACACTTTTCCCATTTTATTTTTGCTAGTAACCGCACTCGCGTCCCCCTTCGTATCTACGATGGGGCTACGAAGTATACGATGAAAATTCAGAGCTACTCGTGGTCGGTGAATTTTTAATAAAAATGTGAAGGTGGTCTTTCAATTCAAAAATCGATATCCACGAAATAATCATACTTTCTCATTTTTTAATGCCAACAATCTTCCTGGCGACCATCTTTGTAATCCCCGAAATATATCGTAACCATTAGTCCAGTCATCTGGCCGTGAAGAGGGAACAGACAAAGAGACGGACGGACAGACAGACGGACGTAACGCTCATTATAATAAGATAGCAAATCTTCCCATCTGCGATGAGAAATAAAGGGATAGTATCGCAAATCTAAACCCTCTGAATTCATGAACTATAACGGGGGTTGGGGGAATCCAGAGTTATTCCTCGTCGCCGGAATTTTAGCAAGAAATATCAAAGGTGATTTATTAATACAAAACTCCATATCCATAAAATAATCATACTTTTTCACATTTTTTTTTTCTCTAAAAACCTTCCTGATTACCCCCTTCGTAATCCCGAAAAACATCGTGACCATTGGTCCACTCGTTTGACCCTGAAAAGGGAACAGACGGACATAACGCCCATTATAGCAAGATTATAGATGTTATAGTGTGAAGGTCATTGTCTCTTTTAATTTGAAGCCACTCGAAGACGTTTTGCACTTGCGGTATATGTGTGCGTGGCCGTGACCCTTGTAAAATGGAAAAGATAGTTTATGAGGTGATTTATCTAGTGTGCACAGTGAGGAATACGTTGTAGTTGCAAAACAAAAATTGAACCTTTACAACTATATCTGATACAGAATCAATTAAAAATCACGAACGCCATTTGCTCAAATATTGCTGACGTCTTCAAAATAGTAACCATTCATTCACATTTATAGTAGAACCGGATTAATAAATAACTCCATCCTTGGTGTGACTTTTCTAACAAGAACATTGGCTATATCTTCAGCACTTTTTTAACTACTAAACTGCAGATAGCATCAGAGAAACAGAAAGCAATGTCCGTAACACCAAGACAATGTACGACGACGATGGCGGCGGTGGCAGTAACACATCCTAGACAGATAGCTCCAAGAAATGCCGACTAGTGTTATATCCAACTCAATAATATGACATAACCTTCGTATTTAATGGTGGCTAGTTGGCAGAATCGTTAGCACGCCGGACGAAATGCTTAGCAGTTTTTCGCCTGCGGTTAGTTTTGAGTTCAAATTCCGCCGAGGTCAACTTTGCCTTTCATCCTTTCGGAGTCGAAGTAATTGACTTAATCTCTTTGTTTGTTCCTTCTATGTTTGGCCCCTTGTGTGCAATAAAGAAATAAATATAATTTTCGAATTTTCTTCCTTGTGTAAACATTTTCTTTGTCGTTCTTAGTAACGGTTGCATTTTTTTTTTTTTTTCTGTTAGCGATAAGAATATTTTCGTATTTAACAGCTCAACTGAATCTGTGTTCATTAAATTCATATCGACTCGATATCGAATCGTAACACCATTCAAGCAGACGCAGAAACATCTTATCGCTACTTCCCCTTGGATATTCTTCTCACAAAATATCGTAGCTAAGAAGTGGAGTAAAGAAGGATACTGCAAAATTAGCTGAGGTCGTTTTGGCAAACAACCAAAAAGATCGGCTGCAGTTTCAAAGGCGGGAGACATTGTGGGTTGCTCAAAGCAATGAGGTTACCTTCACGCTATGGATAATGATCGTTAAACAGTTGCAGTGTTGAATAAGAACCGCCTAGTTTGTTTTGGCGTGTGATTTTTATAATCCATTTAGGTCTTTTTTTTTTCCATATTATATAGCATTCTGATTATTTGTACTTTCAACAAGAACAGATGCCTTTATATACATACATATATTATGAAAGTGTATGATTTTTTTTATATTGGTGGTAGTGGGGGAGTAAGCATTTTTTGTAAAAACGAAAATTTGTTCCTTTATGTTTTTATTTGGTATTTCAATTAGCACCCGTCTCTCTTTCTCTTATCCCTCTTTCTCTCTTATCCCTCTCTCCCTCTCCCTTTTTCTCTATCTCTTAAAATAACTTCTTCTGTATAAGAAAAAATATTGGTTTCAAATTTAGGCGCAAGGGCAGAAACATCTGAGGAGAGGGTTCGTCGACTCCACCGACTCCAGTGCTCTACTGGTCCTTGTTTTATAGATCTCGAAATGATGACAGACGGAATTTGAACTTAGAACGCAAAGACGAACGATGACTCTGCCAGCTTTCCGCCTCTGTTTAATTAAAACTATTAGTTTCTGAAAACATTAACCAGTATATGAAAAGAACAAAAAGTGATATGAAACAC
>NC_068984.1:47562581-47565081 GCF_001194135.2 Octopus bimaculoides | reverse complement strand
CAAGGTGGAAATCGATAGAAAAGTATTACTTACACATGCATCACACACATATATGTTTATTCATAAAACCCGTGTAATAGATATATAAGCAGAACAATATATATGTCTGTACACGTGTGTGTATCTATATTATATTAAAAATGAACTTCAATCTTTGCTTACTTGCAATGCTACACAGCCAAACTGGCGCTTAATAGGAAAATACTATGAATTAAGTACCCCTGAAATGTGAATATAAACAGAATAAAACAGGTTTCACGTAAATCGGATAAGTGGTTTTTGAGATATTGGGGGTTTGGGGGACATAAATATCCAAAACGGTGCATAACGGGAAAATACACCAAAAATAATATAACCATGAAAGGGAAGAAACTCTAACCTTTCGATTGGGCAAAGTCTTTGTGACTTGTCAACGAAAAAATACGAGTTGTTTTTTACAGTGAATGTTTCTATTTTCACTTTTGTTAAACACACTGTTTTAACCATTTGCAAATATTCTAAAGTGAATGTATTTCAAAAATGTAAATTGTTTGTACAATAGGTATTTATATATTAGCTTTCTTTAAACAGAAAATTTTAAAATTTCTTTTAAAATTATTTTCAAGTGAATACCATTATAAAAAAATTTTCTTTGGCATATTTAAAAAAATATTTTAAAGTGATAATGACTTTAAAAATACGGTAAATATTTCATAAAAGACCCGTTCGTAACCTCGGGGTGAAATATTTTTTTCCATAGGTTTTTTTGCTGCTATTTGCGATAAAGGACCCGAAATAGCTGTTACGTGGTAGCAGGGTGTGCTAGAAACAGCAGCAAAATTTTTCCTTTTCTGGGGAAAGGAGCCGTTTATGCGTGATTTCGATGTCACATTCGTTGAGAACCTGGAAAAGAACAAAACTCCGTTGGTGGGAAACTCTGAGGTCCCAACATCCCTTCCTTCCTTTCTTTTCCGGAAGAAAGTGATTTGCGTTGGGTTTGGAGGTGAGATACGGCGAATGCACTCGAAAAAACCTGTGAAAAAATTATTTCCCACCGAAGTACGAACGGGTCCTTTACAAAATATTTGCCCAAGATCGGGGCACGCATGCGAATAGAAGGGTCGATGGGACTGATAAAACAAGGGCTGAGTGTCTGGCTGAACAGAGGGAAAAAACAGAAGCAGGAGAGATCAGAAATCGGACAATCGGAAAGCTGAGCATCTGGCAAAACAGAAAAAGAGACAAAAGCAGGAAACGTCATGAATCGGATGCTCATGTGAAAATAAACGGAATAAAACAAGTCTTGCGTAAATCAGACCACGAGTTACCGAGATGCGCTTTTTGTGGGGTATATTTATATATAGCCAGACCGGCGTATAATGGGGAAAATGCTTTGAAAGGAAGATAACATTGAAATATGAATACACACGGAATAACAGAAGTTTCGTGTAAATCGGTCCACAAATTTCCGAGATGCGTGGGTTTTTGAACTAATGGTGTTACACACACACACGTGTGTGTGTGTGTGTAACACTATTATTTTCTCATACAAGTACTGAAATTGCAGTTCTCTTTGCACACCTGATGGCTTCTGAGAGAATGCCAATGAATTCTCATCCCTTACACGGAGGAAGACAGCTAATAGTTTTACTAATTTCTTCAACAGTAGGCAATACATCTTGTCCCTGCATCAGAGGTAGATATTCCACCTTACCTACTAAGATATTTACTTCCTGTGGAGTAGACTGCAGTAATGCTCTATCTATCTTCCGTCCTTGTACTTGATGGACTCTTTGTATTTATGATTTCCAGTGGTTCTTTATTGCTCATGGATAGGTCGTGGGCCTTCTTTATCTCCTCATATACTCCGTAGATATTACTTGTGCGAAATTGTGCTTGAATACATTTGCAAAGATGTAGCATTAAACTTGCATGGGCGAGTATTAACAACTGTCTCGATTGGGAGAGACAGAGGTTACGCTGTAGTAGTGCGGCAAGCTTCGCCTCGATGACGGTAGTGAGTCTAGCCGAAATTCCTTCAAACCAATCCTCCGTTTTGCTTTGTCTCCTACACGAGGCCTTTAGTGTGGTACTGTGGATGGTGTCCTTGAGAGAGTTCCATATTGTGTGTGCGTCTCTGAGGTGGGGGAGGACTCCAAGTAGGATGTCCTCTAGTAACCTGATGAACTCTCTTGATTTATCTCGGTGTCGTGTCATTATGATATCAATGCTCTGCCTGCCGGGATATGAGTCATATAGCAGATTTTCCTTGGCTACAGTATTACCTTGCAACAAACCAAAGAGTTAGCAGTCTGCACTTTAAAAGATCCAGTCATTAACATATTCCCCAAGTGGTTGCGTTTTTTAAGTAAAAGGTTCTCGATTTTCCACTGTTTAGAACTGGGATGTTTCCAAGGCATACGTGCTGGGAAGTGTGTTCGTACACACACACACACACACACACACACACACACACACACACACACACACACACACACACACACACACACACACACACACA
>NC_068984.1:47561054-47561939 GCF_001194135.2 Octopus bimaculoides | reverse complement strand
GTGTGTGTGTGTGTGAAAGCTTTATATACCTCTGACTAAATTACCTCCTCGATTTATCCTGGTATTTGCTTGAAGTTTTCGTTTGAAAAAAAAACAGTGCGCACGTGACTGGCCTGCTGAAAACAAGACCAAGAACATTAGTCATGATATGAAACTAAAACAAAAAAAATCAAACAACAACATTAATAAAAATAACTTAAAATGTATACACACAATTGCTTAGATAATGTCCCACTAATATTTCATTTAAGACTCATTGAAGCAGAAATGTCATCGCACTTATGCAGTATGTTTGAGTTGTCTTTTTCTCTCTCTGCTACACTTCTGCACAACTATATATCATATTGCACTGACTTAATTTGCACTAGTTTCTGCATTTTCTCTGCACGAGTTCACTTCGTAGTATATGTACGTGTATGTTCGTGGTGTTAATTGTCAGTCTAGATATCTTTCGAACTGAAATGTCAATCTACTCTTGTGTGGGAATTAAATTGCGTCGAGTCAGCGAGTGAGCCTCTCCGTAGTGGATTACTGAGCTAGAAATGGCAGCTAAATCTTACTCAATTCACGTCGTACCATCATGGACACATTGGATAATGGTCTAAATACACATAAAAATAAATCAGGATGGTTGCTATAGGGGTACTGGATTAGAACTCATCTGAAGTAGCGAAACAACGCATGTGCTTGACTATTAAAATGTGTTTATTCGAGTAAGTTGCACTATGAAGAGAATCTGCATATCTAGGAATTTGCATATCTTTACCTTTTTATCAAGTTTTTCTGTGTTTTAGCGTACGCGTTTTCATTTTGCGTGGAGTGGGGGTGGGGCGCATCCGTCAGCTTTCAGGTATGAGTAGCAGCATATAAACACACACACACACA
>NC_068984.1:47559135-47560809 GCF_001194135.2 Octopus bimaculoides | reverse complement strand
TATATATATATATGTGTGTGTGTGTGTGTGTGTGTGTGTGTATATATATATATATATATATATAATGTACCCCACTGGCTTTTTATGTACTGTGCGTAAAGAGCGCCGTGTTTTCGTCTGTATGTGCCTGCATACATGTATGTATGTGTCACAACTGAGATGCATTGTATGTGCTCGTTAATGGCAACGATGCTGCATTCTGTTGCACCAAGGAAATAATCCTTAGAGGATTCATTGTGAAATGTCAGTGTGCAATCGAACCTGTTTGTGTCTCTGCATCTGCATGTGTATGGTCGGTCAGCTGAAGTTATGTGTATAGCTGTTCAAATGCAGTGTAGTGTCCATTCAGCTTTATTTGTGTGTGTGTGTATGAGAGAGAGAGAGAGAGAGAGAGAGTTCCATTGTAGCTCTTTGCATGTGCGCGTGTTTGTTCAATTGTAATTATTGCATTGCAGTTGTGTATTCATTTGCAATTGTGTCCATGTTTAGTTGCAGTTGTGTATCCTCAATTATCGTTGTGTTCAGTAGCACTTGCGCGTGCGCGGACGCCCGTGTGCGTGTATGTGTGTATGTGTGTGTGTGTGTTGTAGTTACGTGTGTGCATGTACAGCAGCAGCTTATAACTGCAGTTGCAGAGAACTGCAGTTGTGCGTTGATCTGCCGTTATATGTTTGTGTGTTGAGTTGCAGTTTTGTGTGCATGTTTTCAAATGTACGTTTGTGTTGAATTGCTATTCAGCAGGACTCTACGCGCATTTAACAGCATTTCTATAAGGCTTTGTGTGTGCTTTCGCGTGTGTATGTATTAAATTAAATTTGACTGAATGTACCACCGGGTTTCTGTATTACATATACATGTGTCCAATCTATGAGTTATATTTTTATGCGCATATGTGTGTGTATGCATGTGCAGTTATGTACAAGAATGTATCCTGTCTGCCTATACAACTGCATATGTTAAGTTTTAAGATGCCTGTCTGCATTTGATAGCGTTGTTAGCTAGCTACATCTTAGCTTGCAATTTGATACTCTGACGACACGATTATCACAGATTAGTGGACTGATAGAAGTGTGCAATCCAGCAAGCATAAATATGTATGTATATATACATTTGGATCGTAGTATATTGCTGCTGGTTGCATACAGAACATATAATATACAGGGTAGCCCAAAAGTAGGTTTACAGTTATTCAGCTATCTCTTTCATATATTAACAATTTAAATCTTAATTGTAAAACAAAATATGAAACCGTTATTTTATGCTAATTTAGTTAATTTTGTCAAGCTCCCTTTTCAGATTGTAAGATAGAAATTTAAATTTTTAAAAATGTTTTAAAAGAAATTTAAAGTGCCTGCATGATAACTCTGAACCTACATTTTGACCACACTGTAGAAATAGGTATATACACTAATGCATATGTGAATATACATATATCTAGAAAAATGCGAAAAACGGTAAAAAGAAATTAAGTAGGAGGCTAAACTAACTTCTCTCTCTTTCTCACTTTTCGTATATATATATATATATATATATCGCTAGCCACTAAGCCTTTTTGTTATTTTCTCAATCTGCTTATTTCTGTGTTCCTTTCTGTTGAAGAGCGTAGGCTCGAAACGTAAAAGACTTTCTCACTTCCCGAGCGTTAAACTAATACATTTGTTTTTTTGTTTACAC
>NC_068984.1:47545808-47558960 GCF_001194135.2 Octopus bimaculoides | reverse complement strand
ATATATAGGAGAATTCACGAAAAAACAACAGACGAAGACAGGTAGTGTAAACAACAAATGGATGTATTAGTATAACACTCCCGGGGGACAAGAACGCAAACCATTCAGACAGTTAGGTGATACAAAAAAATGACAACAAAACATTCAGGTAGACGATACCAAGGAAACAAGGACAGGTCATTCGGAGTTTTCTTTCCTCAGTCGAGTTCCAGATTATCTTTGCAATTTTAGCTGGTTATACTCGAGATTGCTCCAATCTGGCCAGCCCCAAGGAAAAACTAAGCTAAAAGCATTAGATTCCTCGTGTATGCAGAACTCTGTAATAGAAAATAGTCATTTCATGTATTCCATTGAAAATGCGTGCTCTGTGCATTAATCGTGGGGCTTCTGAGAATAAAATTAGTCTTTTTCGTATGTAATGATATATACCGTATTTTAACGTGTATAAGGAACCTCCTAATTTTGGGGGCTTAATATTTGGAAAAAAAGGTCTTGTAAGGTAAGGAATTATAATACAATCCATGCATAAGAAACTCCCATATTTTTAAACCTAATTTTTGACAGAAAAGTGTTCCTTATATACGTTAAAATACGGTATATACTCCATTCTGTAAGTCTTGTATATATATATATATATATATATATACACACAACTGCGTAGAAACAATTTTAGTGATTGAAAATAAATGTCCAACCGTACGCCTTCTCGTTGACTCTAATTTTTTTCAATTATATATATATATATATATATATATATATATATATATCACATGCGCTTCCTTCCACTACTTGATAAATAGTGTTGGTTTGTTTACGTCCTTGTAACTTCGCGGTTTGAATATGCGCGTATGCAATTTACTTTTCCGAATTTTTCTTACCTTGCGTTACCTATATATATTATGACCTGGGGCTCTATTTACTTTGGAAACAGAATGGTCTTACAAACTTGTACATTGACATATATGGATAAAATACATTTTAAAAGTATTTGGCATTATTTCGGGCTATTTGACTATAAGTACCTTTAATACAACGGCTCCACCTCTATTTAAACAACTACGTCGTGTCGTCTCACTATTCTTCAAACACATACACGCACTCGCACACACTCACATATACCCACACACAGAGACACTCATACACATGAACATTCATATACACGCACACACTCTCACACAGACACTCATACACACTCACACAAACTGAAATAGCAAAATTTGCTTTCACTATACCGTGTAGTAATTTCAGAAATGGATGGCTCAAAACTTCGATATTAATTCAATCGAACACATTTGGGAACATCTTGGTAGAAAGTTGCATGCAGGATTATCAAAAATTTCATAAATAGCATTAACCGAAATGTGGGTGAACCTGGATCAAACTTGTTGCTGATAATTTAATCAATTCCATGTGTAACCGATTGAAAGTCCTGCTAGCTAAAGTATAGATGACTTTGACAAAATTTTATTCAGTTTGCATAATTTTTTTGAAGATATTACACGTTAAATTAAAGTGGCATTTCATTAACTTGACTTGGGAGATTTTATAGACTACAAGATATATAATAAATCTCTGAACGAGGTATAGTCCTCCTGGGGCTACAAGCTTCAGTAGCATCCACCCTTAATATATTTCACGATATATCGTAGCGTATAAAAATTCGTATATATGTATGTGTGTGTGAATTCGTTTTGTAACTGTCGAACTCGAAGGTAATAATGCTATAATTGGATATATGGCGGGCTGATATTGTGTTTTAAAAAGTCTTGGATAGAAAATTCGAAGCTTGCCAGTGGGACTCGAACCCGCATGACAGACGTTCTACTATTAAACTAAAACAATCCTTCAAACTCCTCTCTCTGTTTTAGAAGCTTTATTTTTACCAGCATCCTCATCTTCTCTAGTAGATATCTAATCAGTTAATTCTTTCTGAACTGCCATCTTCGCATCTTTAGAATCCTTCTATGGCCACACAGATCTCTTCTTTACTCAGAAGGTCTCTTATTTTTTTAAGGATTAATACTGCATATATATATATATATATATATATGTATGTATGTATGTATTTAGGAAAGAAGTTTCGTAACGAAACTAGCCGACGACTTGCTGCGTGTAAAATCCCCGTTATCTTTTTTAGTGGATTCCATAGTTTTGTTTTATCTAATTGAAGTTACTATTAATCTTAATCTATAATTACTTGTAGAGAAAAGTAAACATCTCTAATTAGAAAAAAAGGAAAAAGAAAAATTTAGTTGTCAAAGAATGTTCATAGTGTATGATGTGTGTAAGGCTGCGCACGCACTGAATGGTGAAGAAATTCACTTTGCAATCATGATGTTCTATGATCGATTCAACACTGAAGCATCTTGCTGTTGTGTCTTTCACTCTAGCTTCGTGTGAATGCAAACTGTGTGAATGAAGTCAGATAGATAGAAACTTTGTAGAAGCTTCTCAGATGTATTATGCTTCAACTTCAAAAGTACTGTGTTGTCACACAACGTAACTTAATAAATCCGACCTAGGATTTCATTAGAAGTACTTGTGTCTGTAAAATACACGGCATATCTGTCTCTCTGTGTATCTATCTGTCTACCAATCTGTTCGTCTAGATAGATATATATGGAGAGAGAGAGATAATATATAATCAGATATTATATAGATAGATGTACATACATACGGTTAAAAGATATTGAAATCTGACAATGATCGCCAGAATACTAGGTGCTAACCAGCAAATGTTGGTTGGATTTACTTGTCGCTATCTCATTATATTTTTCCGTTCATTCCTTCCCGCTGCGTTTTTATCTTTGTGTGTGCGTGCGCGCACGCAGACACACACACACACACACATACACAAACACATACACATACACAAACACACACATATATAATTCTCATAAGGACTGTAATATCATTTGTAAGAATCACACTCTCAGTTAATCGCTTGTCCAAATTGCATACTGTATTTTATTTTTTCCACCAATTCTAAATTGATTTCATTGTCATTTATCTATATCTCTATATCGTAGTTTCGTATTGATTATACAGAGAGGAACTGCTCTAAACATGGCATGGGTTCCGGATGTAATGAAGTTTTATGTAGATTTTAATACAGGCCTAAGATTAAAACACACTCAGCAAATAGACATGTTCAAAACGTTCCTCCTTTTGACCATCATTATTATAACTGGACCTTGTATATAGGACTAAATCATATTTGGTGCCTTTGAATTTTTGATAATGGCAGGTGATATGAGGGGAATTATCTCGTAATAGGTCAAGTGATGTTTAGAATTGTTATCGTCGGCTCCCAGTGTTGAGTGGGGTATTATAGTATAAGAATTAGAATTGTTAAATCTGTCGCTATCCGTTATGTTCACTTGTACATGAGAAAGGTTGCATGGCAAATGACTGGAATCCAAGTGAAACTTGGGCTGTTGAAGTCTTGGTTAGTAGAACCGATCACCTAATATAGTGATCGATATGGTAGTTATTGTAGTGTATAGAATGTAAAAAGACCGTTTGAGGAATTGTTATTATATGCTTGAACGGCATTCTGATAAGTAAATTATATATTTTAGGCGGATTGCATTTAGTTTTGACAGAAGTCCATCACTGTTGTTTTCTTTATGTAGGTGACTTTTGCTTATCGAACTAACGATGGAATGTATATATTTGCAAATCTGTTGCAAACAGCAGCCATATATCCACCAAACCACATTGTAGCACATCTAGGAATAAATTATCCAATATCAGGAAAAGACAAAAAAAACTTTATGGATGGAAATCGATTTTTTCATAGGGTTGCTCAATCATTTGTGTACGGGCTAAATACGACAATCACAATTATATATTGACACAAATACATTATAATTTGTACTGAACAGCAGCTTGACGTATTAATTATATCTATTTTATCACAACAAAGACATCTATTTATCTCTTGATGGTAGTTTCAAGCTAACATAGTATAATTTGTGGAATGACATCGGACAAATCAATGAGCTGAGAATGAAGTAAATTTCAGGTTATATGAACCAGTACAAAATAACTTGTAGACATCTGATCATTAAGATCATGAGAACGGGTGTTGAAATCATGTTACCAACATGCAGATTTCAAGGAAAAGGGTTAGTTTTTTTCCCGTCCATGTATTGAATAGGATAAGCGATATCAATGGTGCAGATTATTGATATCCAAATAAATAAGTACCCTGGCTTTCGAGCAAGCAATATACTGAAGCGCTTTCTTACTTTTCTACTTTTCGTATAAATAATAGTGTGGTCGCCAGAAGATTTATTACTTAACGTACCTGTAACTGAATTATCTGTGTCCTTCTCTATTTTTTCTTTGAAGATGGTATGACATGATTTATTTCCAGGAGGTCGTAAGTTTCTTCTTTTGCTGCGATGATGACTCAAAAGGAAAAAAAAGGAGAAAGAGTTTTGATGCTGTCTATTGGCAATATTATTTATTTGTTTTATTCATTATTTTCTTTCAGACTAAATTTCAACATTTTGAGTTACGTTTAAGCGATCAAACAAGATGAAAAGAATAAATAGAATAAAGAATTTATTGAAGATGAAAATTTCAAATTCTGAGACTTGCCATTTTTTTACGTATGTGTTTCATAACGGGAGAGAATGTATGTAGCATAATAAAGTTTAATATAATAGCCTGGAAGGAAGAAAAAAAGGTCTCGTATACTTTTTTGTTGACTATCAATGGGTGATATGATACAGAATCATATAGGTCATAGAAATATTTAAGAATGAATATTCAGTCTACATCATGAAATATGCGAAGATCTTCTGTCTGTGTACAAACCTATTTGGTTATGCCTGTAAAACATTATTCTTGCATCACACAGACAAAAGTCTTACCTTTAACTATAATTTTCGTATTACTTCTATTTTCCTTTCACTGAAAGACGGGAATTTTAGAAGACTAGGCAAGGGTGAGATGTTGTTAATAATCTTGTAATGTTTTCGAACTCTTAAGTTTCGTTCGTTATAGATAAATATTTTTTTCATTTGATACTCCTATGTAAAACAAGAATCTGTTTCTAATCTTGTTTCTATCAATCAGTAATGTGCGTAGTACCAAAGACGTGTGTAGCGATTGAACTAATGCTTCTATGTGGTTCATACTAAATAAAAGTATGAAATCATGAGTTCTCGTACATGCACAAGGCTATACGTTTATAAAAGAGCTGTATATTACTCTGCTAAATCAGTACTTAATACATGATGGGTACTGATTTTTTATCTCTCGGTTGAATTCAAAATTAGAACATAAATGATCGAAAGTAAATACGTAATGGTACTCAGACTGTGCATTTATCGTTGATGCCACCTTAGCGCTTTGAATGTAAGCAACAAGGTTACCATTCGATCGGTTGGCTGTAGCAGCCAAATCTCTCCGAAATCACACTCTGCTGTCTGAAAAGGAAAAAAAGATGTTGAAGTATGTAATCGAAGATACAACGTGGTCTCAAGTGGAATTATTTTGATCATAGGTTTTATTACACATAGCTGAAATGACGGTTAAGGAATATGTGTGCAATAATGGTTATTGATCGTCAGTGTGAGAAGCAAGGGGAGTATTTTAACTTGATCTCGGTACTTGGCTTGTATATTACTTTTATTGAACCTAACATGGATAAAAAATTAAAAAAAGAAGTCACACTCGGTAAAATTTGAACCTGGACTTTGACTAGTCTCGACGTTGTTCGGCTCGTTCTCGATTATATCTTTCGCTAAACTTTAAATGTATGCACTCATACCACTGTTCGAGCACATTTCTGTTTTTGATAACAATTCATCGGTATCATGGCAACAAATTCAGTGAAACATCATCTGATAGCAGAATCCTAAGTGTGTATAAGAACCAAATGCTAGCCGTTATTTCCATTTTACAATTTTTCATTTCCAAAATAGAAGAAGAAAAAAAAATTTGGATGTTTTGTTACTGTTATAGGCTCGAATTGATATATCAGAGTGAGAAAGTGATAGTTTATACTGTCATTTTAACGGCGCTGTGAGAACTGTTTTTGAGAGAATAACTAGGAACGAAATTTTTGGTGTGAAGATTTCTACATTAGCCGAAGATCGTTGAATCATTTACATAAAGATAACTATTAACAGACAGATTGATTCGCCATGTTTGTGAATATGAGAAATGATCATGTATGTGAGAACAAATTTGTGTGCGCATTTCAGTGTTTCAGAGTGAGTCAGTGTGTGTGCTTGTAATTAAAGTTGGATGAGTGAAAATGTTTGTTTAAAACAGTGTGATATGTGTGAAACTACGCGAGGGCCTGTAAAAGCTATTAACAATCACGTGGTTTAGGATGATTGTGATTACGATGAGTAATTTAATCTTCACTGAGTATATGCCATTGATAACCACTTAGAAATATACGAAAGATGCATATAATTATGGATTTGCTGATTAATTAATTGTCTTACCCCTTTAGCATTTAAACCGGCTGTATTAGGCTCAACTATTATACCCAGTTTATGTTAAAACCAGCCAAATCTCGCATCTCACTCCTACCCTACAATGTCAGTCTAAAAATAGGCATTCACATCTTCAAAATTTCGAAGCTACGAGATGACACGTGACTAATCCAAAACAGTGTGAATAAATAAGCTTTACATTTGACAAATTTGAATGGAAAAGGGTTAAAAGCTTTACACACGCGTTAGTTTACAATTGCCACATTTTAAAATCATTAAAAAAATGATAATATATAACTTAAATATTGCAATTTCAAGAGGTGCGTATGTGTGAGAGTTTTTTCTGGATGTACAAACGAGTTTTTCAAAGAAAATATACCTAAAACAGATCTTATTCATTTATTTGAAGTCGAGCCCTCACTCCGTTCCTACTCTTAGTTTTACATGTATTGCGGCGGTCGGCGCTGCGTCTAACTAGACCCATCGTATGGTTGACAGTCGAATGAATGTAGATGTAACAGTGATATTGTACGTAAATAGGTACATTCCGGAAAGAAGCTGCAATGGGAGACGGAATAGCGAAGTGAACTGTTGAAATGTTGCAGAAGGTGAAGGGTTGACATTGGATTGCTGGTGTAGCTGTAGAATAAGGAATATAAATTGAGCCTATGCTGTCACATGAGAATATGTAGCAATGAATTGCTTAACGCGTGGTTGGTAGGAGTAATTGGAAAATATGCTTTGATACTGAAGTTGATGCAAGAAACTGCGTTTTTGGTGCCGTCTTCGGATCCATTGTTATCTTGCCGAATTGCTATCTATCTTCATCAACTTCACCAATCACAAAAAGCAGTGGATACTGGAGCGCATTGTAGGATGTAGTAATTCCTACGAAACCTCTTGGTAAGCAATATTCGTTGTTTTCTCTTGTGGAACAAATGCAAATAGATTTTTCTTTTGCTTCCCACTCTAAAGCAGCTAACATATAACTGCCCGTTTGACAAGCATGACTCTTCCAAGTGAGGTCCTACCACAGACAGTGTTTGACCCTGGGATTTATGGATAGACATTTCGAAGCTGATACGAATAGGAAATTGTACTCTTCTGAATGAAAAAAGAATTTCAGCTCCCGATGGAATGAGAGGAATCCTAGGTATGAAAGCATCCTCGCCTTTTCCTCATCCAGAGAGAATGGTGGCCTCAATAACATGTGGCATCATCTTCTTTACCACTAGGCGTGTCCCATTGCCGTATGTTGGTTGATCAAAATTCGTCAATAACATTACCGGCGTTCCCATCTGTGGTGAGGTAGTCCTGAAGTTATTCTAGGAAAGCTCGTCGACCGGCTTTTCAAGTTTCAAGCTTCCAAACTACCTGTGGTAGTTGAACAGGATTACAATTATATTGCGCCAATGTTTTTGACAACGAATATACGCTTATCCAACGATGAAACGCACAGGGATGCGATCGCACATTTAGACACATAAACATATCAAACTCTATTGCTTTCAAGTTTTGGTACCGGGCTAACAATTTCGGTGGAGGGATAAATCAAGCAGTTCGACCTTAGAGGTCTACTGATATTTATTTTATCGATCCCGAAAGGTTGAAAAACAAAATCGAGATCGGCGAAATTTGAGCTCAGAGTATAAAGACAGACAAAATGTCTCTAAGCATTTTGCCCGGCGTACTGGCGATGCTGCCAGTTAGTTGTCTTAAATATATGAAACCATATTCGTAACAAAATACCAAATACTGTAGTATTAAAGATATATAAAAATTAAATGTTAAAAAAAAAAAAAAATTAAAACTTATATACATCATTTTAAATGGTAACGAAAGTTTAGATAAGGTTGGGCAGTTATCGTGCTGGTGTCTGCGAATGAGCCAGAAAAACGTCTCTAAGGCTGTCTCTTACCCTAGACAATAAGCCTCTCATTTTACTTAATGGCATGTTGAGATTGGAGCACGCCGGTATAACGGCTCTGTGAATTATTGTGAATACTGTTGTGAAAACTGTCTCGGTGAATAATTGTGATTTTTGTGGAATTATTACAGTTGCATTTCACGTGAGCTGCTGCATTTTTCCCAGCTATGGCAAGTGGTAGTGTCTCCAGTATGGAGAGCTACGCCAAGGCCACTGCGGTGAGGAAGCCAGTGCCGCCGGAAACCAAGTTAATCAAGTTGGATATGGAGGAGGTGACCAGAAGCAGGAATTTGATAGAAGTTGAGGGAGACTCGTACAAATTGTGTCCTCCAAAAGAGACTAAAGAAGAGGTCATATGAAGACCAAATGCCCCCTATATGAGTTCACACAGCCACAGCAAGAGAAAGCACAAGCAGAGGAGGAAAAATTGTAGACCACACTGAGGAAATAAAAGAGAGACAGAAGTGTGAATCAGAAAACAAAGAAGAACGAAAATGGAGCTACTAGTCCTAAAAAGCGAAGGAAGAATAAGTTAAAGGAACGGTCAACAGAAAACAAAAAAGAGATAAAAAAAAGCCAGAAACTAATAATGTAGAAGAAGAGGAGGAGAGAACGGAGAAAGATGTGAAATACAAGGGGCTTTTGATAAAGTACGAGAATTGCGAGCAGACGGAGAGAAAAGTCGAGAGGTTAAAAGAAATAATAAGAGTGAAAATGCCTGAGAAATGTGCTGAAAATGCATTTTGATACGTGAGGAAAGATGCTTCGAGTGCATAAAAGAACTTGGTGAAAATTTAATAACGAAACGGATATGGTTGGTGGAGACACCACCCCCTAGAACTGATTATTTGCAGTTGTTAAAGACGGACGTAACAATGATTAATGGAAGAAAGGTAACGCGAGTATTTCAATTTTTTGAGTTACAAAACCGTTAAAATGTTTACATGACGTTGAACGTAAAAGTGAAAAACTGGATAAATGTAACCACCCGACCTCGGGGATCGAGTGGACATTGCGCCTCATTTTTTTCATTCTTGCATATTATCATTTCATTTTACTTACCCCGATTTTATGATTGCGTTTTGTACTGTCTTTGTTTAGTGATGTCTTAAAAATTCTTTGTATAGCCCTTTATGGGTAATAAAGAAATCGGCATGTTGACATTGGAGAATACTTGAATTTTGAGATTATCTTCTCTCGAGTGGAGCTGTTCCTAATTGCCATTTGGTAATTATGATACATCCTCTGGCGGTGGAGATAATTTCACTAAATCCATAGTATTTGATATACATTTGTATGTTCATGTTGTTCAAATACATACTGTTTTGCCATCAAGTTATTTCTCTGTGCTGATTTGTGTGTGTGTGTGTGTGTGTGTGTGTGTGTGTATATATATATATATATATATATATATATATATATATATATATATATATATATATATATATATGTATATATATGAGAGAGAGAGAGATAATCAGAGGTATTTGGACAAGA
Source organism: Octopus bimaculoides (assembly GCF_001194135.2). NCBI lineage: Eukaryota > Metazoa > Mollusca > Cephalopoda > Octopoda > Octopodidae > Octopus > Octopus bimaculoides. Next base: position 47,549,075 of record NC_068984.1, on the reverse strand, counting down.
TCTGAGACGTATAATCTTTCAGTGGGGCTCAAAAGTATCATAGTCGAAGAGATTATCCATAAAAAAGTAAACAGTGAATAACCATTTGCCCGCTAAATTTGATCAGCGCACTCATGTTTGTTATGTATATCGTCAACAACCGTCGCCCGACTTGCTACTTCTGTGGTAAAGGAACGAGCTACATTACAGTTCGAGTGAAAACTAAGCTTCGCTCTTGCTGAAACGTTGAACAATTTACTGAAAATATATATCGCATTTTTCCTTCTTTCTTTTTACCTCCTGTTCGTTTTGTAAGAGAAAAAAAGTCTATATACTTTCTGTAATCTATCTCTCTCGTCCCCATCCTATTTGTTTGGTTCATTCAATCTTCTTAAGGTGAAAGGGAAAACGATGACTACAAAACAAAGTGCGTAAGCTTTGCTTGTCACATCCTTGAAATGTTTAACAGTAAAATTATAGTCGCCGTTAGCTTGTAAGTAAAATTAAAACTGACAAGTCTTCCTCTATCTTCAATTTTCTTTGTTCCAAGTTTTCCTTTGTTCTTTATTTGTTTCATTTAGTTTTGTACTCTGTTACGTGTTTATTTTCTCCGACAACGAGGTTTGGAAGTTGTTTCGCTCAGGGTTCAAGCAGCGGATATACTTCTGTTCCTGTCCTCTTGTGTGGGTTTAAAAGAGGTTAAAAACAAAACAAAAGGAAGAAACGAAAAAGATAAAATAAAATAGGTTGGAACTTAGTTGAAATTCCCACACGTGTTTCAAAAATGCGATTTCTTCCTTCAGCAACAAAATATAAATTATTTCTATATATATAGTTTTCATATATACTGCTGTTTGGTGTTGTCTTGAGGGAAATTTGGTGTATGCTTGAGCGGGTGTGCATAAATGCCAACACACATTTGTTTGGATATTTATATTTTGTCCTTTCGTTAGGATGGAAGGAGTTACTCATAACCATTTTACAGAGCTTCTGCACTTTGGAGTAAGGGAAAATGTATTTGTAACTCTAAATCTAACTTGAATAGTCGTAACAGAGTGGACTCTTGTAAATACACTCTTGGTGCTTGGTGGTGGAGTAAAACAGGGTTACGGATTAAGTCAAATGCACGCATACATATGTATACGCGTGATTTTATATATCTATTTATATATATATATATATATAGTGTGTGTGTGTGTATGTATACGAGGTATGTTTTAAAAGTATCCGATCTTTTGGGCCTAAAAAGGAAAATTTTTGTACATTTCGCAAGTTTTACAACTATGTAATTTCTGTGTGTTTATGTGTATGTACACACATACACACAATGGTATCAACCAAACTTTTGAATGTCATACAACGCTGGTCACAATGCGCTTCGTACCATTGTTGTGGCTTTTCAATAATGGTACCCTGTAAGGTAGGCAGACAAACCAACGCAGCTACTGAAAGAAACGTCGTTCTGTTCATGGGTTACCCATTTACAGACGTGCAAACTGAAATTACGTGACGTGAAATTAAGTGTTTTGCTCAAGAACATAACGCTCCGACGGTCTGAGAATCGAAACTGCAGTCTTGCGCTCCTAATCAATTAGCCACGCGCTTCCACATCTCAATACTCCCACACACAATGGGTATTATTTTATATATACTAGCCCCCTGTGTGGAAGCGCAATGGCCCAGTGGTTAGGGCAGCGGACTCGCGGTCATAGGTTCGCGGTTTCGATTCCCAGACCGGGCGTTGTGAGTGTTTATTGAGCGAAAACACTTAAAGCTCCACGAGGCTCCGGAAGGGGATGGTGGTGCACCCTGCTGTACTCTTTCACCCCAACTTTCTCTCACTCTTACTTCCTGTTTCTGTTGTGCCTGTAATTCAAGGGGTCAGCCTTGTCACACTGTGTTACGCTGAATATCCCCGAGAACTACGTTAAGGGTACAAGTGTCTGGAGTGCTCAGCCACTTGCACGTTAATTTCACCAGCAGTCTGTTCCGTTGATCGGATCAACTGGAACCCTCGACGTCGTAAGCGACGGAGTGCCAACAACAACGTTAGCCCCCTGTGGGCAATAAAGAAATTATTTTATTTACGTGTTTATTTATTTGTGTGTATGTATATATATGTGTGTGTGTAATATACTTATATATATATATATATACGCGCACGCACATTGTCATTTATTCAACTAGCTCCTAACTGATAAACAAAATTAATGCACGCATGCACACATATTTATCTACACACAGACTGAAGCGCGGGTCATGCTCAGGCGCGCGTGCTTGGGTATATATATATACATACATACAGACGTCCAGTCGCGCGCGCACACACACACACACATTCACTCACCCAAAAAACCCATAGACTCGCACATTCCTCGACCTGTCTGTTTGTATATTTTCATCTCATTATTTTTTCCTTTCTCTCACACACACGCACATATGCAATAACTCAAAAACATACTGCTGCCATGTGATGTCTACTGTTCTGTCATCTGACCTTTGTCTAGACAGCTGTATTATTTCCTAATCACGGGAACTTGAAGGTAGAAAACAGGTGCTCTTTCCTCTGCAGGTATCGCTAGTAACTGTAATGACAGGTGCATTTGCTTATGCACCTTACACATGCTATCTTTAATGCTCTTGTTTTATATATCACACATATATATATATATATGTGTGTGTGTGTGTGTGTATTTATCATTTGCTTTATCATTTTTAATTCCTTTTAAATCACCTTACATAATACTATTCATAGGTTTATGAAGCGTTTTAATTTTTGTCTATTACGTTTCAAGCTATGTTGGGGCCTTGTATACTAAGATAATCAGTGAGATATGCATGCTTTATATGCATGAGTTAAATGTAAGTTGAACTTTTAAGAAAAAATCCGTTTAAATTTTTAAAAATTACAAATCACTTCGGTACATCTGTATCCAACTGTACATAAGCTATAATACACACGCATACCTCTCTCCCCCCCTCTCTTTCTCTTCCATACTGTTGTTGGCACTCCGTCGCTTACGACGTCAAAGGTTCCAGTTGATCCGATCAACGGAACAGCCTGCTCGTGAAATTAACGTGCAAGTGGCTGAGCACTCCACAGACACACGTACCCTTAACGTAGTTCTCGGGGATATTCAGCGTGACACAGTGTGACAAGGCTGACCCTTTGAATTACGGTCACAACAGAAACAGGAAGTAAGTGTGAGAGAAAGTTGTGGTGAAAGAGCACAGCAGGGTTCGCCACCATTCTATGCCGGAGCCTCGTGGAGCTTTTAGGTGTTTTCG
>NC_068984.1:47541808-47545316 GCF_001194135.2 Octopus bimaculoides | reverse complement strand
TTTTTTTTTTTTTTTTTTCATCAACGTTTCTCATTCAAATGGAATCTAGTGAGTTTGTTTCGAAGCAGTCTTAAATATTGAGTCCTCTTCTTTCCCTCGGATATTTGCTCGGAATAGATCCTATAACTAGAACGGTTTAGTTTGCACTACACACAACAAAAAGGTAAGTGGTGAATTTAACCAATGAATTAAGTCCGCCAATTATAATCTCCCAAAAATAATCTTTCTTACTCTAGGCACAAGGCCCAAAATTTTGGGGGAGGGGTTCAGTCGATTAAATCGACCCAGTACGCAGCTGGTACTGAATTTATCGACTTCGAAAGGATGAAAGGCATAGTCGACCTCGGCGGAATTTGAGTCTCCAAGTAATAATAATAATAATAATCCTTTCGACTATACCGCTCAACTGGTACTTACTTCATCGATCCCGAAAAGATGAAAGACTAAGTTGATCTCGGTCGCATTTGAACTCAGAACATAAAGTCCGACGTGCTAACGATTCTGCAAGTTCATCACTTTATATAATAACAATAATTTTAAATTTTAGCACAAGGCCAGCAATTTCGATTACAGAAACCTTAGTGCTCAACTGGTATTTATTTTATTGGCTCCGAAAGCATAAAGGACAAAGTTGGCCTCTGCGAAATTTGAACTCAGAACGTAAAGATGGACGAAATGCTGCTTATAATGATAATAATAATTCTACTGTCGACATAATACCTGGAATTTTGAGGGAGGAGAATAGTCAATTATATCGACCCCTTTACTTGACTGGTACCTTATTTCATCAAGCCTGAAAGGATAAAAGCAAAGTTGACCCCATCGGGATTTGAACTCAGACACATAGAGCTGGAAAAAAACGCCGCTTGGCATTTCGTCCGGCGTACTAACGATTCTTCGAATTCGCAGCTTTTCTTTGTTACTATAGGCAAATGGTCTGGAATATGGGGGAGGGGCTAGTCGATATCATCTACCCCAGTACTGGTACTTTATTTTATCGAACCCGGAAGGATGAAATGTAAAGTGGACTTTGGCGGAATTTGAACCCAGATCGTAAAGAGCCGGAAAAAATATAGCTAAACATCTAAGGCCGACTCGCTAAAAATTCTACTAGCTCGCGGCTTTGCTTTATTGATGATTTCTTTATTATAATAATAATTTTGTGTTAGCAGAAACAATAAAGCGCAGGTGTTTAGTATATGTGTTTATATTGTGAGTTGAAACCCCACCTTACTTTTCATCTCCTTTTCATACGTTTAGGACTGAGAGGGATAGAGGCGTTATTTTTATATACTAAATACGTAAATATAACGACTCCCAATAGGATTCGGTAAATAAACTTTAAGCATTCAAGATTAATTAACGTTGGGAAATTCTTTCTGAAAATACATTGTGTGTCTTTGAGGACGTGTGTATGAGTGTGTGGAGGTCCGTGTGCTTGTGCATTTCCAGGACATTACTGGAAACAAATAATACACTTCTACGGAGACCTCTAGAAAAATATTCTGCCAAAAATGTTATCTCAATTAAATAGTCTGTAGTTACCACCCTTATCTCTTAATCTTCACAGCAGATGTTAATTGTTATTATTAAATAATTTTTGTAAACCTGCGAAGCTTTAGATTCAGACTGCGGGAGATTGTAAACCGTTTGTATCAACTATTTATTTGTAATTATTCTTTATTCCAATTTACATTTCCTATACGAAGAACATTAATCATAGTCCAATAATTTAGCCTTCTTTATGATGGTCTATTTTTATTTTTAATATTTTCTCATATTTCGAAGAATTGAAACTGTGTCTTTACGGTCTATTTGCTTCAGCTTTTTTAGCTTAATCAGATTTGCCTTACTCGATCACGCCAACCGTTAAGAGCCTGAATAGCGTTTGGAAGGTCAGCACGACAACCCGTGTCTGTTAGAGTTGATCTATAAAGGATTTTGCTGGATGACTAACCAGTGTAGATTTTTCTGAGTTTCTAAAGGAGTTATCATTGATGGCTCATCAATTCTCTTCGAAGTCCTGCAAATCGTACTTATCTTGCCCTAATGACAATTTCTGATTGCATAAAGACTGCTATAATCTTCGTTCATTCGAATATTTTTAGTCACGAAAAAATCTAAACGACTTGGAACTTGCGAGAGTAAGCGCCATCAAGTCTTGTCTCTAAGTGTTCGATGAGTGTTCGCGCAATGGGTTTGAGCAATGGCTCTGAGTTCATAATGACATGAACCAAATGGGAAACCATGAATTGCAGATGATTCTGAGTCCCTCGAGAATATGCCATATTTTTGTTAGACGATGTTTTTCATCTTTTCTTGGCCTTCTTAATCTATGTTAACTCATAAACTTGAACATCTATTTGCTTCAATATAAAATATAACTGATAAGGATATATATTAAAAAGCTTTTTCAAAAGCTGTAAAGTATTGCCTTTTTCACAATAAAAAGTTAACCGTTGAATATCACTATTGCTGAATCTTTTCAATCTCAGTCACAGCTTTTTTAATTAATTTTTTTTTTAACTAAACAGTTTGAAACTTCGGATACTGGTTGAATGTGTCACGTAGAACACGGTTTACTCATAAGGTTTTTGACAAAATTTTGTATTTGAGAAGTTATTTCGTGTTAAAGTTGTCGTATTTGGATAATTTTAAACAATGAATGACGTGTATTCAGCTGAAGATCCCTATTGCTTCACGTTAAAGGCTCTACACAATGCTCGGAGAAATTTTAAGAAACTACTGTATAAATCCTGCTTAGTATTATTGCAGCGTGTACGAAATTTTAAAAATGTATATATTATTATCACAGATACATGAATAATAAATTCTTTCAACTACACTGTTAGAACCTTATTTTATCATCTATGCGAAGGTTGAACGACTTGATGCATTAAAGTTTCTTTATAGTTAAGATATATCTGTTCATACCTAAGTCAGTTTCTGCAAACATGTAAAACCGTATTGTAACCCATTAGAAACCGTTATAATCAATTTTTAAAAAACTTTAATCTTTTTGCACTTCCAATTTTTGAAATTTAATTCCCCATTTTATTTGACTCCTCCCTATTTCTCCTCTTTTGAATAGTTAATATAATATACTGCGCATTAGGTCCGTAGCTGTTTTTCACATACAACCAAAACCTACTTTCCTGCCTGACATTAACTGATATGTCTACGCGAACTGGCAGCAGAATGGGTTTATTCCCAGATCTGTGCGCCGGGGTGGGGGTGACGCTTGTCAGAAAGGACCCGAACAAGGGGGATTCCATTGATAATTTTCGGCCCATCACTCTGCTAAACGCAGAGTTGAAGATTTTGGCCAAAGTGTTATCGAAAAGATTGGCGCGTGTCGCGGACGGTCTGATCGGGGAGGCACAAACGTGTGCCGTTCCCGGCAGAACCATCCAGGATAATCTCCATCTTACACGATACACTTTAGAAGGGTTTAATAATGATGCTGGCAAGGGTGGGGTACTGGTCCATTTAGACCAATCTAAGGCAT
>NC_068984.1:47523700-47539984 GCF_001194135.2 Octopus bimaculoides | reverse complement strand
AATACGTTGTGGTGTGACTTTCAGGAAATTTGCGTTTTGTTTCTATAACGTATTCATCAATCAAGTAGAGGTTCACCCTAGTTCGCTCGAAAACTTATTATGAAAGACGTTTCGGTCCTAAATAACTCTTGTATTTTTACTTTAGGAAGTAATCCTCCATTATTACTTTTATTTCGGATGACTGTCTGTTATTTCAATGAGTCTTAACTGCTGTTTGCAGTAGGTCGAACGAACATGTAGAAACTCTTTTTATACACCGAAACCAATCGACATGTATTATTCTATAATATTCTGAGAGAGTGAGAATTTTAAGAAAAAAAAAAAGTTAAAACATGTAAACCAGTCTACAGAATTGTCTGCTTAAAAATAATTTGCTCTCTTTTGTGCTGCATAGTTCGGTAGATCAGAGGCCATTCGTCGACTTAGATATACTTTATTTGTGTTATTTTCTTTGCTTGTATGCACGATCTCTTGCTTTCTCTCCGCCTCTCTCCTCACATTTTCTCATAACTTCCCTCTATCTCTCTTAGTTATATTATAGAGAATATACAAGTAGCAGAGCTGAGTTAAATTTATTTAACCATATTACTAAAATTCTTTATCTAATATTTATGTCTATCTATAGATTATTAGCTACCAAATCTTGCAACAATGGCCTTCTGTGTCGAGCTAGTTTTCCAGTGGCTACACTCAAGCACACACGGAAGCCACGTCTTCGAGTGTATAGATTTGTACTGAGGACTTGCGATTAGGGAGTTCTAATCCCCTTCTGATGTGTCATTTTGGTGTAATAATATTTGAGAAAAGCTCTTTATTCTATATCACGCCTCTGATGGGAATATTAACATATCGGTATATAGGATATAGAATAAGAGGAACATTCACTTAACATATCTATATAACACAAGTTTACGCATAGCTACGTTTTACCCAAAATAGTGAATAATAACTAATGACGATTTCTTATGGAAAGTCAAAGTCAGGTCGATTTCATCAATCTCCGAACTGCAGAAAAATGGAAAGCAAAGTTTGATAAACTTGGACGTGATCGCCGGGATTTAGAGGAAGCATGGGGTCAATGAACGTGTTTTTAAGTAATCGCTTGGTCTCAAAGAAGCAGCCGAATTCCCCACTTCACACTTTAGCGTCAAAAAACGTTAAGATACATCTTGCAGAAAGAAGGTAGTCAGTGTAATTGAAAACTTTCCATCGTTGGCCGACTGGATGAAGTTTGATCTGCAGCTAAACGTCAAGAAGAAAGAACAGATTAGAGGACTCACTCCTAAATAGACTATCAATGACCTGCGTGCTAAACAACACACACACAAAAAAAAAAAATACGGGTTAGAAAATGTACTAGATATGCTATTATTGCTTATACAACAATTGATTTCTTATTAAAGGAATTAGACTGCTACATTGTATATTGGCCCCAGAAAGAGTAAGAGGCAAAGTTTAGCTTGGGAATTTGAAATCAGAGTCTGAGAGCTAGAACGAATGCTACAAAATATTTCAACCAATATTGTAACATCACTGTCAACTCAGCGCCCGAGTAACGACGGGGTGAAATCTCCGTTTCAACGAAATGGATATTTTTTACACAATGTAAGTATTTGTTTAAGATGACTGCTTATTTTGACAAGGAAAACAGATATATTTTCTTTCATTTTAATGCATGCAATTTGCCTGGGATATAAACAAAGCTTTTACATCCAAGACATAAAAAAAAGTACTTCTGAATTGTCACTCGAGTTTGGAAATTACATAAATCATGTCTGTTGATAAGATATTTAATCAGACTGGAATTGCTACGGTCCTTATTTCTCCTTATATTCTCCTATTTTCTTTTAATCCCCTTTTTTTTCGCCTTTTTTTTATTCCTTCCGTTTCCTTTCTTCATGCCACTACCCATTTCCCTACATAAAAGGAACATATGTAGTGTAAGTTAGATTTGAAACCAAAACCGTCTGTTTAATTTTTTTTTTCTCTGCGTTAGCAAATTTCGAAATAGATTAGAGGGGGAAAAATCGCTCAAATGCAAAAATAATAGTTCTAATAATAGTAGTACCATAGAGAAAATATACATACATGGACAAACAATGTAAAGTAAAACAAAATAACTAATAAAAATTAAATATGTTGCTCTAAGAGTAAAGCTGAAATGTGGGGAGTACAAGAGAGGTTTCCCTCATTTAATTTCACACATGAATTAACATTTATTTACTAGAACGGATGTTTCAAGTATGTATTGTTTAGTGGAGCGCGTTTGTGTGCTCACTCGCAAGCATACCAGTGTAGACGGATCTTGCCTAAAGTTTAGGTAGTAATATTAGTGTAGTGTTGAGTAGGATAGGTGTACTATGGTGAGAGTATTCAAAGAAAATCATTTTTTAGCATAGAAATATTAAGTGAGGTGTACTTGTATATATATGTCTATGTGCATGTGACTGTTCTATTTTATAATTCTCCGCCTTCTCTCCACTTCACAGCCTGCTTACTAAGACATTTTTTATTATATAATTCTATGTGATCCATCTTAATTTTGAAAACGAATGAAAATATCTCAAGTGATATTGCTGGTTTTCTTAATGATATTTCACCTCCATGGTGACGGAATCTCTCTGTGATAACCGTCATTGTTGTTCTCTTCCTTATCTACGTCTTCATTTACATCATCACTCATTCTCTAAATTAATGCCGTCTCTGCCACCGTAATCAACAATATAGAATCGTTATCGAGTTGTCATCATTACAGACATCACTATCTACATCAACATCATCTACATCATTACCCATTGTTAAACATTATCATTACTCACTTTAAACTTCAGCTTTTATATTGCCTTGAGTCAAACTTTTTGCAATATTTTGGTAACTTATTTGCTATATTCGTCAAGTTACAACAAAATCAGTCTAGCATTCAAAGTAGAGACCATCATGTTGCCCTGTCTGAAGTCACCTTTCTGCCAGTTCGTTAATCCTACGTTGATATCAATCCGTGTCTTTCGAGGCGAAGAACTCTTTCACGAAACTTCTACCTCCTCTTGGTTGATGAAGCGTTGCGAATGCAGCAACTTAACCATAGACCGGGACAAGTAATAATCCGAGGGAGATATTTTACCGCTATCTTAACGTGCATAAGCTGTGGTTAAGCCAGAGTTAGATTCCAAGACCTCACGCCAAACTTAGGCGTTTCTAACACAAGGTGATCCTTTGTGTCTGATGGAATTAAGTGGGGATAATTCACTTCGAGTTCGTTCTGGGCGGTGGAAACATAGACGCCAACCTGTACTGTGAACAACTAGAATGGGTGTATTCCATTGTGCGACAAAAATATCCGGCATTAGTTAACTGAAAGCGAGCTCATCTATAGTAAGACGACGCAAAACTTCATACTGCTCGAATGACCCGGAATAAATTCTAGGAATTTGAGGGAATCGAACTGATACCTACCACACTCAGCATATAGTCCGGCCCTAGCTCCCTCAGATTATTACTTGCTCCGATCTATGACCCACTCTCTGCACTCATGACGCTTCATCAACCATGAAGATATGGAAACTTCAGTGAAGGAGTTGGCCTCGAAAGGCAAAAACTGGTATAAGTGTAGGATCAAAGAACCAGCAGAAAGTAGCATTCGACAGTGCAACACAATGACCTCTACTTTGAATGTTGAACTGTTTTTGGTGAAACTTGACGAGTAAAGCAAAATATTGTAAAAGTTTTGACTCAGCACAATATTAAATAGAAGTGACATAATACCTCTTGCTGGCGAGAACACTAATTCATTACAGTAATATTCTCAATACTAGTACAGGTATAACAATTCTAGAATGTCATATCCAATTCACAAGTATGTGGGTTCAAACAGAAGATTAAAATTATTAACTTTGCTCCATCAACTATTACCCTATCTTAGGTATGATGGACGGTTTAAAAGAAGATAATGTTCACTTTTTCTCTCCTTTTCCTGAAATTGAAAAACGAAGTAAAATAACTTCCCGGCTAATAACATAACATTCCAGAGACGCCGAACCAAATCATAGATTTGTTTTGTTCTGATTCAATGTACATGTTTAACATGTACATTGAATCAGAACACAACGGCAATAAAAAGAAGAAAAAAAACCTTTCTATGAGAAACACTGCCTACGTTCACTTAAACGTACACATATGCAAGATTCAGAGTAATATCAGTAGCCATTTTAACAAGTACTATGCTAGGACACATACCCATAGATAAAGTGAAAGCCACAACGACTGTCACTCAGTTTCATTGACATTACCTTCGTTGTAAATACCTCCTTGATCTGTATCATGCAGAACCAGACCGAATAATATAAATAATGCAACTTGGGCCGATTGTCTCACTGCACTCTATTTGTAAATCTACCTTGTGTCGGAGTGTGCGATGTCGTCCTTGGTTAATCAGATGCCTGATATACCTATTGATCACACTTAGTCGTTCGACCTACTAACTACGTGCCGCTTGTCTATATTATCAGAGCTAACCTAGGTTATACAACACCAACCGCATAAAAAGCTTCTGAAGTCATGAACTTTTGCTCTTACATTATAAAAACTAAGTCTCCAACAGCTTTTTGAAAGGATTTTTCTAATGCATGTAATTGTTGTAATATTTGTCACATATACTTAGTTTCTTTCTCAGTGCGTAAACAGTACGTCAGCCTTGCACAGTTGTTGATTTCAGCATTGATGAGTATCCTCGCTGACAGATGTGTTTACAATGCATTTACAAAAAGAGGCTTATGCATAAAGTACATATCTAACATGATAATAAAGCTGTTAAAGCAAATACAAGCAACATCCTAGAGTAGACTTGCCTATATGCATAACGTTGGCACAAGCATAACTGTGTGGGGGTGAAGTTAAAAAAGTTACTTTCCGCGACTTCCTCGTTTCGGTTTGATCTCACTTTGTGATACATCAGGAGGCTACGGTTGAAGACTCGTCTAAAACCTTCAAATTTAAATTTCCTTGACACTCTGCTCATTTCGATCAGGCGTGATGCCGGAAGACCATCAAACTCTTTAAGTAAGATGTGTCAATCATACGTTTTTAATCCCTATCATTTTCGCTTTTTCATCTCATTTGGAAAATTCAAAGATTTTAACTTTTATTATATATCCTAAAATATAGTTATGTGCTTTATTTAAAAAAATCAAACACGGCTGCAGTCTGGTGACTGAAATAAATAAAAGAGTAGAAAAATATTCATCGAAACGTCTTCGGATAATACTGATATTTCTTTTTCCGAACCTTTAGGTGTAGTAATTTTGTTACGGCACACGATGTGATTTTCTTTCGAAATTAAAGCACTACTCGTCTCAAAAGATTTTGTAAATATAGTTTAGTCATGACAAACGGCTGGTTAGTTGTACGTACGTAATATCCTCTCATATAAACAATAAAACACCGGAGTATTATACGAGTTAGTAGCTATCGGTTAAACTCTCCTTCTAAACGTATTTTTACATGTAGAGCTAGACACCCTTTTTTTTTTGTTTTGTTTGTTTGCATCATTCCTTTTAACGAGGTCCGTTTTGAGAGAGAGAGAGAGAGAGTGAGAGAAAGAAAGAAAGAGACAAACAGACAGAACAAAAGAAGAGTGCGTATGAGCCATGCATGTTTTGTCAAACCGATGTATCTCATTTCCCTCCTCCGGCAAAATGTTCCGACTCTTGAAGAAATTCCGTTAGGCAATGATTTTACCAATCTACCGTTCTTCTACACAGCTAGACCCTACAAAATATGAAATTGTGTGCGTAAACACGCTCATGCAATACTATTATGTACTTATTAACTCTACACTTAAATCTCACTTTTAGCACTTTCGTTGAGAGGTTCAATCTGAAGAGCTACTGTTTGTGACAATCACACACACTTGTATATTTGTGATTATTTAAATACTTTAAAAGCAGTCTGTGTTTTCTGTAACTTTAGAGTCCATGACCTTTTATTGTCCTCTTTTTAGTTTTCTGACATGTGTATTAGACATACCAATTCAAAATTCTTGCTATCTTTGTTCTTTTTTTCTTTTTTCTCTGTCCATTTCTATCTTTTCCTTCTTTTCCTTTATATCTCATGTTTTCTCTTTCTTGGTAAGTTTTGTTGTAGGTGGTGTGCTCTCAGCCAACCAGTTTTATTTAACCAATTTATATTATCAGCTGTAGCACCTTTACTTCATTGAATAAGACATGGAATTCACAGCTTTCATTAGTCTCTCCTTCAAAATGGTTAGAATTCGCCACACGCGAATGTGTATTAACTAAAACAATATACATTAAATAACCCTACACTTGTAAATATATATACCTGTTTTAGTATATTTTCTTATTCGGATGAATCAATCACTACTGCCATATAATCGGAGAGAAACCTCCCTAACTATTACGCTAGTTGTCTTTTAACCCCCGAAGCTGCCCCGAATGAGCTGCACTCCAACCAGAGTCGATCTAACCGTGATCGACTCGACTTTTTGTTTAACTAGCTGCAGTTGTTGAGCGAGTACGCCGTGTTGCCACCGTTGGATGCGGGATAATTGAGCCTATGGTTTGAGATGTTGTACCTCCCATTGCCGCAGATATACACTTCGTTGAAAAACCTCCCCAAACACTCCATAAGTTTTTCTCGGGGTTTACAAATACCAGAGTCTACATTTCTCGACTGAGGTTTGTTTCAATGTATGATGGTTGCCGGAACATTTTTTTGATCTTTTAAATCGTTTATTCTATCATGAACTGATTGATAAATATCATTCACCTCGATCTGTCGATTAGCCTCTTTATGAACTCTGTGATACAGCAGGTGCAAAAGTATTTGGAAGATTTCTTATTTTTGTCTTGAATTTGCAAGAGGGCGTTAACCTACTCGATGTAGTAAACCGTGTGTTCTTTTCTATCATTATTGAAATAACCCAAATAACTAATTCTGAAGAGAATAACAGGCGATACGTTAATTAAAATTAAATATGAAATACAGCGAATAATGTGTCTGATCTTCCAAAGTTCGGTGATAACACCGGAAATGTTTCCTGCCTTAAGCCTCGTCAACGAAGTATCACCTAAAGTGCAAAACCTTGCACTGACTAGAGATATAGGTTTCATGAATCAATATCGAGCGCATGATTAATTTATTTCAATTTCTGGTATTATTTCTCCTGTCTTTTAACTAGAATTGGTAATTTCCTTTGACTTGAATTAGTCTTTTAGTGGATGTAATTCTAATTAAAATATTTGGTCTTACTATATCAGAGTTGCTACCATTAAGTTTACATGCTTGCTTGATTTTCGAAACACTAGTAAATAAATCGATAGTAAACTAGATAAACAAAGAAGAGTTTAGTGGTTCGCATCTTGTCAGCAGCAAAACTCGTAAACTATACGCTTTGAATACCTTCAGATATTAGGCTGTTCCATCAGGATGTGTAGCCAAATAACCGCAAATATATTTCCGCAAATATTAAATTGATCCCATTAATTTAAGAACATTAAAAAAAAAAAGGAACAGGAAAGCAGATAGATAAGAAAGGAATAGAAATGGAAAACAAAAAGAAAATTGGCAGGGGGTAAAGCAGCGGAAGATGGAGGGGAATGGGATTGATGGGCCAAATGCCCCGGTTCTAATGGTGTGCTCAGCCGCTCCCCGCAGTAATGACATTAATGGCGTTGCTCTGGAGAATGGCCAGCGACACTCGCTGCAGTAGCCATTCCAACTCGCGGGGCTCATTTCTCCGACGAGCCGCCGTTGTCTCTATTTTGCGGAAGAAATCGATAGAACACCTGACATTTCGACGGCGTCCGGCACAAACTGTTAGCGGCCGGCAAAGCCCTTGTATTTATTGATTTTTCTCTCCACATTATGGTCAGTGACACCTGGTTTGCAGCCGATAACTTGATTCTTATAAAGCATGCAAGAGCATAAGATTTTGTTTTAAAATGAGATAGGATATTATACTGAGCTTGGCGTGTGCACTTTACAAATGAGTAATAGTAACTCTAGCGAAATTATTGAAATAAAGCTTCAATTAATTGCATTGCAAAATCACTGTAATTATCTTTGTGTGTATGCGCATGAAATTACACACACACATATACACAGATAAAATTTAATTAAAAAGCCGTTTCTTGTCTTTGCAGGTAAGAAAATTTTAAGTTTTACTGCTGTCAGTCAGTCGAGCTTGAACAATCGGTTAATGGAAAGCATTACTTTTTATGTATGTATGGCACTTACGTATTTGGTTTTTTAAAATTTATTTTCTTCCATGAATATCTTTTCTAATTGTTTTTTATATTTTTAAGATTACTGGATTTTTATACGAACATATGTATATTCGTGATGAGTAGACACTTCTCACTTGCGATATATTCGTTACCTTCTAGTATTAAATATTATAAAAAACTAAACTCGTTTCACTTAATTTAGATTAATTGCTATTGTGTGCGCTAAGCGAATCGTGATTCATTCTTCGTTGAGGAGGCAAGGCTTAGATTAATAACTTTCAGCGGATATAGATGAATATTTACTTTGGATGAGAATATAAACCTGAATTAACATCATCCAAAACTTAATTTATACATTTTGTTTTCGACTAGCAGAGAGCTCAAACTGTATATTATGATATTTAAATACCATAATATATTTTACTTACACGCGGTCTAATCTTGCAATCATTGATCGTATCAATAATAAAAATAATAATCATAATCCTTTCTACTATAGGCACAAGGCCTGAAATTTTGGGGAGGGGACTAGTTGATTACACCGACCTTACCGCTTCGCTGGTCTTCATTTTATCGACCCCGAAAGGATGAAAGGCAAAGTCTAACTCGGTGACATTTGAACTAAGAACATTAAGACGGAAGAAATGTCCAGGGTGCTGATGTTCCTGCCACCTTACCGCCTTAGTAATAATAATCCTCTCTACTAAAGGCGCAAGGTCTGGAATTTTGGGGAGGGGTACAAGTCGATTACATTGACCCCAGTGTTTTACTGATACTTAATTTATCGACCCCAGAAAGATGAAAGGCAAAGTCGATTTCGGTGACGTTTGAACATAGAACATAAGGCCGGATGCTAATGGTTCTGCTAGCTCACTACCTTAATGATAATAATAATAATAATAATAATGGTTTCAAATTTTGCCACAAGGGCAGCAGTTTTGAGGGAGGGGATAAATCAATTACATCGACTCCAGTATTTCACTGGTACTTAATTTATCGATCCCGAAAGGGTGAAAAGTCGACCTGAGCGGAGTTTGAATTTTGAACGTAGTTGCGGGCGAAATACCGCTAAGCATTTCGTGCAGCGTACTAACGATTCTGCCAGCTCGCTTCCTAAAATAAAAATAACTAGCTGGACCCGTGAAAAATTCACGGAAAATATAAAAAATGAAAGCATCTGTAAATTGTGCTGGTGCCATGAGAAATGTTTCTGTATTGTGACAGTTATAGAATATAGAAAGAAGTGTAAAACCGATAACAACCAAATTATCTCAGTTACGCAAACGTAAAAAGAATTACTATTTAGCCTGAAAATACATCGAACATAATCAAAGAACCTTCTTGGTTTAGTGGTACCGAATGTTCTTCTGGTACTCTTTTATTCTTTTACTTGTTTGTCATTTAACGGTGGCCATGCTGGAACGCCGCCCATTAGTCGAAGAAATCGACCCCTGAACTTCTTCCCTGTAAGCCTGGTGCTTATTCTGCCAGTGTCTTCTGCCGAACAGCTAAGTTCGCGGACGCAAGCTCACTAACATCGGTTGTCAAGCAATGGTGGTTGGGGGACAAACACACACACACACACACACACACACACACATATATATATATATGACGGACTTCTTTTAGTTTCCGTCTACCGGCTTGAGGCTATAGTAGATGACTCTTTAAAGTATAGAGTTGAATTTCGTGTAGCCATCTGTTGGCAACTTTTCTCCCCCACCCGTTTTGTTGGCGGTATTACCCATTTTTCTGGTCTCTTTTTCTAATTTCGAAAATTTCATTAGTTTTTGAATGAAAGAAAATAATAAAGGGAGGGGGCTTGTTTGTAGTTTGTAGAGAAAACGTTAAACGTGCCTGAAAATTCAACTGCCCCCCACCACCACCAACTGGAAGCTTATACCTGTGAACGGTTAACAATCCTTTTCAGAGCTATTGTGAGAACGATAACACGGTCCTTCTCATGGCTACTTTACATTCAATTGTTGCACCTCTGAAATGTTCTTGTCGCTTCTTCAGGGCTTTTCACCCTGTTGTTGCTACTTTATTGATGGTCTATGGGGAAAATAACTTCTACCTCAATGTCAATGTTTGCAACTTAACGCAAAAAATATTCAAAGAGATGTACAACAAAAAACATGGTAGAACTTATTAAGACCATTGACTAGTATTTAATACCCGAGCAACGGTGGGTACTCCAGCTAGTTATGTTTAAAGGTTTCCATTAGTTCTTCGACTTCATTGCAGAGTTAAAGATTATTAAAAGCGTAACACTCGAACTCGTCGTAACAAGCAGGATACTATTATAAAGATTTGGGAAGGAGTTGCGTGGACTAGTACCTAGTCGCCTATTCTACACGCTGGAAGAGTTATATCGCTTTCAAATGCCAGACTCTGACATATTCAAGCTAAAAGCTGTTTTGCATAATGTGGCTGAAGACAAATAAGATTGTACGACCTAAATAATAGGGCTTCGACCAAATCTGACTTTGAATCAAAGAACAATGTTTTTGAATTCACTTAGATAATATACCTGATAGAACAATAAATGCAGCTGATGCTTTGCTTGATAAATGTTCGGACGCATAATAAAGCTGCATTTACCATTCATCTGACATGAAATATTGAATAGGTTAAACGGTTTCTATCCCCATGTTGGACAGCAGTCAAACTCCGGAGAAATCTGACAGGAGGAACTAAACATTTTACTGGAAATAATTATGCGATGAGAATTAAACAACATGAAATATTGGCCAAAATCATTTAATGAGCAAATTCCTGGGAAAAGCTGTGGACATGTTTCGCTGTTACTGTGATACCGTCGACGACGCATTTCCACATTTAGGCCCCACTATTTTTTCAAATGAAAATAGAGGTCTATACATTCGTGTGTTTCCATTCTCCTATCTTCTCTCTCTCTCTCTCTCTCTCTCTAGAATTGATCTTCAATTGATATACGCATTAAACATTCTAGAATATATATATATATATATATATATATATATATATATATATATATATATATATATAGTGTGTTTAACTCTTTCTCCTTCCCTTCTGGCTCCTTTCAACTTTTATTCACTCTTGATATCAAAAGTTTATATACGGTAATCCCACACAACGAAGGACTTATTGCGCTTAAACACTTCTTAGACCTTCGATCTGCCCCTCAACCTGACACCTCCACACTGCTTCGTCTGGTTAAGCTTGTTCTCTCCCTCAACTGCTTCTCATTCGCGGGAAAGTTTTACCAGCAGGTCTCGGGAGTGGTCATGGAAACGAGAATGGCCTCCCCAATTATGCGAAACTGTTCGTTGGCTATATTGAGGCCCAAATATTCTGACAATTCACTCGTCTGACTCTCCCGCGAACAGCTGGTCTCCTTCCTCTCCTTTGTCGAATTCTACCATCCTGCCTCGAGTTCTCCTGCACTATCTCTAACTCTTCCGTCGAACTTCTCGACATTTCTGTCAGTATACACCACTCCGTCCTCACTACATCCATCCACTACAAACACACTGATTTACACTATTATCTAAAATTCTCCTCCTTTCACCCTGCCCACAACAAGCTCTCCACCCCTACTCCCATTTCCTCCATCCATGCAAGCTCTGCAATGACGAACGACCATGAATTTCAGACTCAGTTTCAACTCATGGTTCGCCACTTCATCCTACGCGGACATCCCCTCACCATTATCCACACTGCCCTAGCCCGGACACAATCTGCAGTCCGTGCTTCAGGTCTTTCTCCTCGAACACGCCCCTTATCCGCCTCTCATTTCCCCTTCCTTACCACCCCTGCTCCTACTCCTCTAACGCAGCATTCTCCAAGCCTTCTGGCGACTCCAATTCGACACCTCCACTTCGCACATCTTCCCTAACCTACCCCTTCTCTCCTTACCCATACCTTAGGTGATCTCCTGGTCTACAGTTTCTTCCCTACCCCCACATCCCAGCCTAGCTCCTTCCCCTACTCCCGCCCACTCTGTCGCACCGCCCCTGCCTCTCCAACACCACCATTCTCACAGACACCCATCACCGACTCCTTTACCCGCACTTCTAGTAATGTTATTTACTGCATCTCATGCATCACACACGCGTCAAATTCACTCGCTCCCCGTTCACACAGACACACTCACACACACCATTCTCACATACACACACACACTTAGTTTGTTGGGATCACCACCATATCACCACCACTATTATCTACCTTTCATTTAACCTTTATTGTTATCTCCCTTCCGTTTAACTCCTTTTTTTTCAACTATCGCCATATTGAACCAATGAATTCTACACGCTTTTTTCATTCTCTCTCTCTTTATTTCCTCTTATTCTTTTCTGCCGAAGAGCTTAGGTTCGAAACATAAAAGAGTTTTCCATTTTCCCGAGCCTCAAACTAATACACTTGCTGGTTGTTCCTACACCTGTCTTCGTCTTTTGGTTTTCTATAAATTTCAACTATATATATATATATATATATATATATATATATATATATATATATATATATATATATATATATGTCATCTGTTTACATTTGTGAGAAAGTGATTACTTTGTTGAGCTTAGAGGCATATATTTTTGTTTCAATTGGAAAGCATATTAATTGACTTCTGCTTCAAGTTATGTCACGTCATTGTCAATGTATACTGGTGAATACTTTTCAAAACTCTCTTTAACTCGCGCTTACAAATATAATTCGAAATACTGAGTGTTGTTTTTGCCCCTCCAGGTTCGTTTTACTTGTATGTCTGATCGAAACAGAATGCAATTTTATCTTAGGCAAATCGATAGTAATAACAATTTTTCTACTTCAAGCACAAAACCTGAGTTTTGGAGTGAGGAGGCTAGTGGATTACATCGTCCCTAGTGCTCTACTAAGTACTTATTGTATCAACTCCGAAAGGATAAAAGGCAAAGTCGACCTCAGCAGCATTTGAAATCGCAATCATAAAGCTGGAAGAAATGCCAATAAGCTTCTTTTCCGGCGTGCTAAAAATTCTGCCAGGTCGACGCCATAATAATAATAATAATGATGATGATGATGATGATGATAATAATAATAATAACAACAATCATTTCTACTTTAGGCACAAAACCTGTAATTTTGGGGGAGGTGGAGGCCAGTCGATTAGATCAGCCCAGTATGCAACAGCTGGTACTTAATGTATCGACTCCGAAAGGATGAAAGGCAAAGTCCTCGGCGGAATTTGAATTCAGAACGTAAAGACAGACGAAATACTGCTAAGCATTACGCCCGACGTGCTAACGATTCTACCAGCTCGCCGCAATAATAATAGTAATAATAATAAGCCTTTCTAATATAGGCACATGGCTTAAAATTAGGGGAAGTGGACTAGTCGATTACATCGGCCCCAGTGTTTTATTTATCTTTCCCAGCGGAATTTCCCCGACGTGCTAACTGTTCTGCTAGTTCACTGATTTAATAATGATAATGATAAAAATAATAATCGTTTCTACTATAGGCAAAAGGCTTGGAATTTGGGGAAAGGGACTAGTCGATTTTATCGACCCCCCATGTTTTCAACTGGTACTTATTTCATCGACTTCGTTAGGATGAAAGACAACTCGACCTCGGTGGCATTTGATCTCAGAATGTAAAGACGGACGAAATGGCGCTAAGCATTTTGCCCGGCATGCTGATGGTTCTGCCAGCTCACTGCCATAATAACAACAAAATAATAACAACAACTGTGATACAAGCAAAAAGCATTATGTCTTACATAATAATAATTTGTTTCAAATTTTGACATACTGCAAGCAATTTTAGAAGGGATAAGTGATCATATTACTCCCAATGCTCAATTGATACACTTTTTTTTTTTTTATCTAACCCGAAATGATGAAAGGCTAAGTAGTACTCGGAGGGATTTGAACTCCTAACATAAATCGCTGGAGGAAATACAGCTAAGCATTTTGTCCGGCGTGCTAACAACCAGTGTATCTCAAATGAGCGCATAGTATAATACAGAAATTTTGAGATGATTCACTCTCTCTCACTCACCCCATTTGTGAGTGTATGGATCTCTCTATCTTTCACACATCCCCGACAATCCGAATTGTAGTTGTTTGTTTATTAAGTCCTAGAAATTACACCAGATTTGCATTCACAGATATGACTGAAAAGTATGATATCATATTCAGTTCGATCTCTTTATATTTGTATAATTGATGTTAATATAAAAGCTATTCTTAGCATTTATCATTTTGCAGTATTTCGTTTCTGTCATTTGATTCTTTTGAAACATACCATAAAGGATGGGAAAAAGAGATACTCAAAAGCATCCTATATAATAATAATTACTTTTATGAATAGAGACAATGATCTGTGTGAGGAACCATAGGTTCCAAGCCTTATATTTTATATAGAATTTGTATTTAATACTCAAAATCAGCGTGCGTGAAACAAAAAAGAAATTACATAACGTCCTTTTCTATCTCTATGTATCTGTGTGTGTATGTATTCACACACACATTCCTAAACACACACACACAATACATGAAATTGAATTACATAAAAAAGGAAAGTATTCCATACAAATGTAAAGTAAAATACAATGACCAACATGCGCGCGCACACACACACACACACACACACACATTGTATATGTGTGTGTAAATTTTCTATGCAATAATTTGCAGTTATCTGACTTGTTTGGAAGTATATATATCACACAAGTCTAAGAAATTTCAGGTTATCAGTAGATTTAATGTTTGGTTTGAAATACATTGCATTTCTTGTTCTAAGTTTGTGCAAATATTGCTCCTTTTAAGGGTTAGAACATAATTTTAAAAATTCACTTTCCCTAATACATTGTGTGCGTATGTATGTGTACATAATTTTTCTTATTTTGTTTTTTATTTCACTTGTTTCGGTCATTAGACTGCGACTATGTGGGGGCCTTGCTGGAGTACTGCTTTGAAAAACTTTTAGTCGTATGATTTACCTCACAGGACTTCTTTTGAAGCTTGGTACTTATTCTATTGATATATTTTTGCCAAACCGCTAAGTTACGGGGACATAAGGCACCAACACCGATTGTCACATCTACCGCTCCTTCCTACCCCCTCAACCACACGACCGAAATCTCGTCCGCTACGCGGTCGATTTCCTGTTCTGTTCACCATGCTGTATTTCCCATCTAACTGCTGTCGCAGAATTTACCGACATCAATCCCGCGTGACCTTTCTCAACCAATCGCAGGCTAACGTCCAGCAATAGCCATATACTCTCTTCAATCGAACTCTCATTTAGACTCCAATGGCCGAAGACTAACCACGTGCTTCAACATTCAGAGAACCAAGGATTTTGAATGAAATTGTTGTGATCTATACATGTAACTCCAAATAAACGTGCTTAGTGCCCTTCTTTCGACTGCCTATTCACTTGTGTGTGTGTGTGTGTATATATATATATATATATATATATTGACACCACTACCGCTCATAACCTATACACACACACATATATATTAGCAAGTGCTTATTATGCATTAGGAAATCCCTTTCCATTCATAGGTCTTTTGGGGCGAAGACCTTGAATAAGTTTATCGAGGTAATCCCTTTTTGCAATCATAAATTTTCCTCCACCTTCCTAAAACTATATAAAAATAGAAATAAGAACGAAAGTAATAGTATTTGTAGTGGTATTAATGGTAGTAATGGTAATGATAGAAATAAAAATTAAAATAAAAAGACAAAAATATTGATATTAAAATAATAATAAAAATATGGATACAATGGTAGTATTTATTTTTTATTTATTTTCATCATGGCTGACGTTGGATTTGAAACCTAATAGTTTTTAGTTACCAAACCTGCCTGACTATTCTAAAGGGTATACTAAAAATTAGATTTTGTTTTTTTTTCTTTGGTCTAGTCCATATTATTTATTTAAGCTTGCTCTCATAATTAAAATTTTATTTGACTGTTGACTTCGTTGATGTCTGTGTGTCTTTTTTTTTACCCTGAAGAAGGGGTTATCACAAATTTGTGCTCTATTGTGCCCTAAATAC
>NC_068984.1:47511176-47522177 GCF_001194135.2 Octopus bimaculoides | reverse complement strand
AGAGAGAGAGAGAGAGAGAGAGAGAGAGAGAGAGAGAGAGAGAGAGAGAAATACGCATTTATTTAAAATTCGTTTAGAAATATATGCATGTAAAATATAGACGCACAAGAGACACACAACCTTATAAAAGAAGCTCTGAAGATAAATGTTATAAACTAGTGAAAATGTATAAATGTAATTACGTATACATAACCTAAATATCAATGTATTTTTGGTATACACAAACTGTGAGTTGTGTGATAACAAGATTTAGATCAAATCTTGCTCTTGGTATTTTGGTAAATTGGAAGAAAATTATGTCTTAGGGGTTATGGGAAGAATTTCTGTTTGGAATTTCCTCTCTAAACTTGCGTATTCTACCCATCAATGCTATTGTTGTAGTAGTTCTCTTTTTCTTCATTTGTTTTTCTCTGTGAAAGCATTACTGCAGTCGGTGTTGTTATTTTGTTATTTAAAACGTGCAAACGTTTTACTGGTCTTCAGAAAAAACTCTTTTATTTTTGTTATTTGTTTCTTCGCTTTTTTGGCGGGCATAGATATGTATGTACGCTTCCACTTCCACACTTTCTTTTTCATCTCAGAGTGTTGTCTTCTGTCTGCTTTTAATAACAGTAATGATTATAATAATTGTAATTTCTGCCATAATAGTAATGTCAAAAATTATTTCTAGAATTAGTGGAAACAGAATAACGTTAAATAAAATGCTTTGCAGTTTTTAGTTTTTAGTAGATAATCATTTCGAATCTCACCATGGTCATCGTTTCCTTTAATCTTTCGATGTCAATAACATCAGTACCGCGTGAAAATTGATATCAAACTAATCGATTGTAACAACTCCTTAAAGTTTATGCATTTGGCATATGTTGAAAATCGTCGTTGGTGATGCTGTTTTTATTGTTGTTATTACTATAACTCTTAACATTACTAGTATTATAAGTAAGGCGGTGAGCTGGCAGAAACGTTAGGACGCCGGGCGAAATGCTTAGCGATATTTCCTCTGTCTTTATGTTCTGAGTTCAAATGCCATCGGGGTCGATTTGCCTTTCATCCTTTGGGGGTCGATAAATTAAGTACCAGTTACGCACTTAACCCCTTCCCCTAAATTATGCACTTAATCCCTTCTCCTAAAATCGACTTAATCTCTTCCCCTAAATTTGAGGTTTTGTGTTTCCAGTAGAAAGAATTATTATTGTAAGTAAAAACACTGTCATTATTATTATTATTATGGTACGTGGGTGTGAATTCACGACGATGGGCTGCGAGTTCGAATGCGCCTTACGTGCTGCGAGCTGGTAGAATTGTTAAGCACGCCAGGTGGATTGCATTACGGCATTTCGTTTGTCTTTCCGTTCTGAGATCAAATTCCACCGAGGTCGACTTTGCCTTTCTTCGAGGTAGATAAAAAAAAAAAAAAAATAACAATTGTGCCCTGAGGTTGATATAATCGACTTATCCCTCCCCTGAAATTGTTGGTCCTCTGTCAAAACTTGAAACCATAATTCTTATTGCTGTTGTTGTTATTATTATTATCATCATTATTATTATCATTATTGTTATTATTATTATTATTATCATTTAGGCAGCGAGTTGGTAGTATCGTTAGCGCGTTAAATAAAATGCTTGGCGACATCTCTCTCCAGTGCTCAACGTTCTTAGTTCAAATACCGCTTATAATTTTAGTGTTGATAAAGTATAGTACCACTTAAGTACTGGGGTCAGTGTATCTCTTCAAAATTGCCAGTGTAGTGCCAAATTTAGAACGAATTATAATAATAATAATAATTATTATTATTATTGATGTTGTTGTTACTGTTGTTATTTCCTTGTTGTAAATCAATGAGATGGCGCCCAGGAACTGTTTCATTATCCTCTATACACTATATTTATATGCTTGTTTGTGAACTTATATACATACAAAACTAGATATACACTCTTTTGTCTTTGCATATCATACCTGTAAATACTCCTACACATTAAGCTTACGTATATACATACGCTAACACAATTTTCTTCACACGTGTGCATAATCGACACGTACATACGCATACACGTGTCTGCTACTTGGGTTCTTGCCTAAGACAGACATATGTCGATCCAATCATGCTTGTGTTTGATTATAAGTGTGTGTGTGTGTGTGAATGTATATAAGTTTGTGTATGTTTGTGAAACTGTCTGCCTATCTTTACACGCACGAACACGCACGTACTCATGTCTACGCTTATAAAAATGTACAGGCATGCGCATATACCTACGTACGTAGGTATGTATATGTGTGCGCGCACAAACTTACATACACGTTAGAAGAGAGAAAAGTGTTGTGTATTTTGAGGTTATCATAGTGCGTGCGCGTGTGTGTGTTTGCGTTAATGTGCGTGCTTCTACGTTAGTTATTTTCCCTTTTTCAGCTATTAGCGAGTATGCCGAGTTGCTGTTTGTTGTGGTTTGTTGTTGACTTCCGGATGTTATTTATAATTTCAAGAAAACCTGTGAGGGATTGTGTTGGATGAGCTCTTAGAATGACGGGCCCTTGGCACCATATGTTTATTTAGTTTACTAATTGAAAAATCTGTCAAGATCCCATAGTTAGTTAGATGGGAGAGGTTTAGGAGAGTGGAGACACGTTTCAGACAAAATAAATGGAATCTATTAAGAGGTCACTCAAACCTCATATGGCACGGCGTTAGGTACTGTGTAACTGTAAACTATTCAGAATCGCCAACACCTCAGTCGCAATGCTTAATTCTTATTCGGACAAGAAGACGTACAACAACAGCAGCAGTAGCAACAAATGTGACAGTAACAACAATTTAAATAAATAAATAAATAGATAAATAACTACACTATTTGTTATGCACTTTTTGTGGTGTTCAGCTCTCAATCATCTCTGATTTTATAAGCCTATAATGAAAGAGGTTCTACATATGCCATAACTATTCTATTTTGTTTATTTAGGCCTACGATGTTCAATACCATCTAACTAGCATAAAGTCTGATTTGGGCGAATTGTGGCCGCTATTTAGGGCAGATCTGGTGACCGTGTAGAGAATCTTGTCGATTTAGTCGAAAGAAATTCCATTCGTTTTCTCTCTAAAGAGTTGAAGTAATTCAACAAAGGCCCAATGTGTTACGAATATTTTTCAATTTCTCTAACTCTCAAATTGAATTTTCAGTTCTCTCTCTCTCTCTCTCTCTCTCTCTTTCTCTCTCTCTCTCTCTCTTTCTCTCTCTCTCTCTATCTCTCTATCTCTCTCTCTCTCTCTCTCTCTCTCTACACACACACATAGTCATTGTGTAGTCCAATACTGGTCAAAAGATATCTAATTCATTAACACCTCCCGGAGAAGGCATTGAATCACGTTTTATTTTACAGTCGTATTTTAGAAATTGTAGCCCATTCGGATAGTTGTTTGCAGAGATATATATCCAGGACTTAGTGATTTATCTGGAATTTGTTGGAAAATATTATCGAGGAAACTGTTGAAGATTATAGAATTTTTTCTTTCGCCATGTGCCTTGCCGTGATATTAAAGAGAACGTAGCCAGTTCAGATGAAATAATTCTGTCTTAGGGTTGTGATGTGATATAAGCTGAACTTTTCGAGAGGACGGTAGTCAACGGGTCTAAGCTTTGGGTGAATTTTAAATGGATGCCAATATCATTAAACGATGGAACATTTCTCTCAAATACAAATGATATAGAGTTATCGAGCCCATGCCAATAATCAAAGTTCAACATGTCTATTTTTTCTAACTGATCTGAGGCGTTTCAATTTTGTGGTACACTACTTCGTACAGGCAGGTTACAGTGGACAACATTATTCTAGATGAAGACGGGCGATGATAGAGAAGAAAAGAATGATGATAGGTGTCTCCCTAAACAGGAACGTCCGAAGGACGCAGGAGCTCGTCCTACGGATCATGGCTACTTTGCTGTTTCATGGGAACTGCAGCTTGTCATCGATAGTTACTCCCTGATCTCTAGCGATATTTGATACCACGAGTGTTTCGCCCTTTGGATAGTTATATGGTTGCTTAATTGATTCTCGTTTTCAGAAGCAGATTAATCAAATTTATCCTCGTTTAGCTGTATACTGTGCATTGTGTTCTTTCACCTCTTGAGTAAACAGAAAGCAGGTCAGATTAGAGATATGACCGGATTCCTTCATTGTTGACCCCTTCAGGAGCTTAGTCACGTGCGAAAATTCTTATGATGTTGTGTCTGATGTTGTGTATGATATAATCAAAGTAAATAATGAAGATAAGTGGGCCCAACATAGTGCCTTGTGGGACTCCACTAATGACTTTTACTGAGCTTGATTGCACGCTATCGATCACCATATACTGGATTCTGTTCATCAGAGATCACTCATTCCGCTTGAATTATCTCCTGAAGACTCCAGTTTCACAATCAGAAAAAAAAGTATATATATATGACATGACGAGCCTTGATTACTGGCATCGGCTCATGAAGCTGAAACTCTGTTCCCTCCGGCACCACCATATGTGCTATATCATTTGTATGATTAAAAAAAATATTCCATCAACCATGCCCAAATAGCATACTTGATCAATTACTCAGTTGGTTATGTAGCATCTTGGGTAGATTCTGTTACTCGGGCCAGATCTCCAGCTTGATGGTACTTTGCTCCCACCCGACCCTCGTGCAACCATCTCTTAGATGTGTAAAGAGTCATGAATATTGCCCCACTTCTTGGCCAAAAGTTAAGGTATATGCTTGTAGGGAATGTATGAAGTGTGGAATTTATTGCCTTAAAGTTTTGTATCGGTTATGAGAATGTATTAGAACACCGCTGCATTGCTTCTTATTTATATCGTCGCAATCTAAGCTTTCTGTATAAGATATGCGTGTGTTCGTCAACTGTTTGTCTTCAATGATTGCTTCGATGCGGTACCGAAATTTCTGACACACTTGCGCTATGTATTTCTTATTCATTTGGGACGTCAGCTGGACAATTGTAGCTATCAGGGAAGCTATAGAATTGTGAGAATGTTGAGTAGTCTTCCTTTCAGCATCGTCTCAAACCGGGTATTCCGTGGAATTTAAATCTGGGGAGTTTGGAGGTCACAAATTTGGTGTTCTATGATGGTAAAGATGGTATGATATCCATTCCTAGGTTACGTGGGCTTGTGAGGAGGCGCTGAGTTTTGTTCCAACATCTATGACTATCTATTCCGTACTTCATCTGCCCAGGACTTAACAATTATCTCTAGCATTTCTACTTACCCAGTAGCAATAATTCTAAGATCATGTGGAAATATATGAGATGACATGACGTGCTCTTAGTTACCATTCCTAAAGCCACCACAGTTGCTAGAAACTTTGTATGTATCACTGTCGAGCAGCAGAAGGATCTGTACAGCCTTTGTAATTTCTTCTATTAGACTTCTGGTTTTGGTAGAAGTTTATATTATGAAGTAAGACCTAAATCTTACAAGGTCTGTTAGCGTTTTTAGCCCTAAGTAACCGCTTGGCACGGATAAAACATTTTATCTGTGTCTCTCCTCAGTACATAAGACTTGTATCGTATGTCCTCGTGCACCACAGCTCTGGTAGTTCACTCCAGCAATTGAATTTCTTTGGCGATGACTCTTATTGATTCTCTTCGATCATCATCGACGGTAGTTTGACCCCGTTGGAAATATTGTGGTGCTTTGTTATTGATTACAATGTTTTTTTTTTCTTTTTCATATACTGGAAATATTCTTGCCAAAGATTTCCAATGTTCCATCTGAACTCTGTATTCAAAAGATCTTGCAACATTTATATAGTTCGCATTTTGTAAATAGTTATGTTCCGCATATACAATAACTGCATGTCCTTTTTATTTCTTATATTAGCATTTTCTCAGCAAAAGGCATCTGAAAGGAACAAAAACCTTTTAATTGGTTTGACGAGAGTAATATACTGATAATTGTCCTTAAATACCCCTCTCACCTTCTGTGTGTGTGTTCCTATCTGCGTGTGAGCGTGCGTAGCTACACATTGCGGACATGTGTAGGCATATATATATTCATTCATAACACATACAAACTCTCACAGGTATGGAAGAATCACTGCGATATTATTACATCTGGCAGCAATTTTCAGCTGCGTTTAGTTAAATAATCCACATACCATATCTAATAATATATATTTTGCTTCTTGCTCGCATACCATTGACTAAACGTTTTCTTTTTGTCTTCACAAGACTCCCTACTACTATTTTTCATTCATCGACTCTAGACTTTTGCATATTATTGTTGTTGTTGTTACTCAAGACTACTAGCTGGCATAATTGTTAGCGCGTCGGACAAAATCCTTTGCAGTATTTCTTCCAGCTATTTATGTTCTGAGATCAAATTCCGCCGATATCGAATTTGCCTTTCGTTTTTTTCGTGCTCGCTGAAATAAGTACCAGTTGAGCACGGGGGTCGATTTAATCGACTAGCACCCTCCCTTCAAAATTTCAGGCCTTGTGTCTATTGTAGAAAAGATATTTATTATTGTCAAAACGGCGAAGAGCAGAATCGTAATGTCACCAGAAGAAATGCTTTGCAAAATTTCTTCCAGCTCTTTACTTTCTGATATCAGATGTCACCGAGCACGATTTTAGATTTTATCCTTTCGGGATCGATTAATTAAGCATCATTTAAACACTGTGTTCAATGTAATTGAGTAACCGCCTGCTACTAAAATTGCTGGCTGTGTGCCATAATTTGAAACAAGTATTATTGTTATTATTAGACGTGTACTCCATGAAACGAAGGGACGAAAGTTTTTCAATGGGATGCAGGATGACAACGAAGTCAAAATTTGTTTCTTTGGCTGACCATGATGGGTATGTGTTACTTGACCCCGAGCAGATGTGTGCAACTTTTTAGTAAGTCCTTTGCTCAACTGTTCGGGGAAAATGGTAAGGCGGAAAGCAGTATGGATTACACTGGTTACCTATATGACTTACTGCGACTCCTGGCAACATCATCGCTGTGTTGCCAAATGCTGAAAATACTGGGAGTAATGATTGGCTGTAAAAATCGCCTACTTTAAATGGCTTGAAGGTTATTTTTGTATGCCAGACCTCTTTAATAACATATTGAGAGGTATTTACCCAGAGTGGCCGCAGAATAGGATATTTCCAGTTCTGTGAGTTGAGAATTAATGAAGCTCCTGAGAAATTACCCAAACAATGGGGAATTGATAATTTTTGGCCCATAACTACAATAAACGCGGCGTTCGCGCAATCCTGAAAGATCCAGGACAAACTCCACCTCATCCGTAAGAAAGTTGGCTCAGATGGAAGCTTACCACCTTACATAAATCGAGAGCTTTCAATAGGGTGGGTCACTGATAATGGGTGACTGCTCTCATGGCAGTCGATTTCGGTCTCGTCTTCCACAATTTGATTGTTTTAATTTACAGTGACATCTGTTTAGTGGTTAGTGTAATATGCCATGTATGAGAACCATTCAGCACGAAGCTCTCACTCCGTCAAGTCTGTCCGCTCTCAGTTCTTCTGTATGCATTGACTCTTGAGTTACTACTACGGAAACTAGAATCAGACCCATCGAGGTGATCAGCGCTGCTCTGAGCGGTGCAAAACGCAAAATCAAACAAGAGGGATCAGTGCGACACTGCTCGATATCTGGAGAAAGAGATAGATGCCGTCTAACGAATTGGGGTGCTGGACGGACCAATTAAATTGCTTGGGTTCTGGTGTGGCCCTGATCTTCAAGTGGGAAAGAAGTGGGATGAGGGGACAAATAGGGAGAACAATCTCATTCAGGATGTGGTAACAAATAGGGAGGACAAGTTCATTCAGAAATTGAGTGGAAGCTCTCGTTGCAACGTCGAACGGACGTGGCGAACATTTACATCGCCTCCCTTTTAATTTACCGTATGGCCGGCGCATTTGTAGTGAGTTTTTAATAGTACCATCTTTATGCTCTTTGACACATAAATACTTTTTCTTGCTGTGAATCGATGTAGCGCACGAAAATGCTCGTACATTGTCGAAGGTTTTGATATTACGCACGGAAATATATAGAGGACTGTCTATATCGACGGGAATAAGGCAGAGAAACGAATATCATTACGATATTATAATATACTCATACACATGACATACACACACACAGTTCATTTTCATAATGATAACAGATGTTAATATTAAAACGTAGATTCAGTAGAAAACTGGTCAAAATGCCTGTAATATTTGATTCTGTCCCTTTACTTTCCGATTTCAACTTTTCATTTCATGTAATCATCTTCGCCTTTTCTTTGTACAAACTGCAAATAAATGTCTAGAAATTATTAGAAGTTGTACAGTCGGGTGTATTCTAGTGCTGTCAATATCTATCTTCGTATGAGTGAGAAATTTGCTTTAAATATTAATGACAGGCAAAGGAGACTAGATGTCAGGAGGTAGATTTGCCGAGCTATTGCAAGAAATTTTATCCAAACTTTACTCATAATATTGATATTATTTTTTGTCTGCGTCATATGATTCAATATCATTTTCAAAGTTCTGTTTCTTTAGGTTTCACTAATGCTTTATTTTCGATTCAAATTCCTATGACACCAGTGTCTTTATGGTATTTCGTGATACGAAAACGTGTACAAGATCCTAGTATTAGAAAATTGCATGCATTTCTCGTTAGTCTTAGCCAAAATGTGAGGTATGTTAACCTGACGTAAAAAGATGAAATATCAAACGACTTCAGCTGTATCTTCCATCGAAGATGGAACAGATATCAGTGTTGAAATTTTTACTCTATTGACTTCTGACACTACAAAAGAACAGGAGTTACTTCAGTTTCTAATAAATATAGTAGCTGGATGTCTTCAAGTTCGGAGACTAGTTCTGTGCACACTTTTATCTCATTTCGCATATCGTGTTTCTCTGTATGCTGATAGAGAACCTGTGTGTGCGTGCGAGTGTGTGCGTTTCAAACTTTGTGAGGGCAAGTGCGTACAATTTTCTGTTCTTAGTTTGTACTATGTACGTTTCTCTGTGTATGTGCGCGCATACGCACGCCCCCCCCCCATATATTTGTGCACCGGTGTTACCGCACATCTAGCAAATTGCACTTTTTCTATTCAACTCTCTTCGTTTGACCTGGTCCTTCCAGCAAAAAAAAAAAGAGAAAATACCTAAGCCTTCATTCAGCGGGGGCATTGCTACCATATATGTGCTAATAAAGTATCTTTGTGCCATTTCTAGCAACACTTGCTCGTATGAGCCTACGGAAGAGTTACTGCGGCGTCACCTCAATATGATATCCATATAATCTACGGTCTTTCTAACTGATGTATGTTTTCTTTCATTCTTTTATTTGTTTCAGTCATTTGGCTGCGGCTATGCTAGGGTTTTAGTTGAACAAATCGACCCCAGGAACTATTTTCCAAGCATAGCACTTTTTCATCGACCTTCCTCGCGCAAAGCGCCAAGTCACGGGGACGCAAACACAACAACACCGGTTGTCAAGTGGTGATGAGGGATAAACACACACGCACGCACACACACACACACACACACACATATGACGGGCGTCTTTCCGTTTCCATCTACTACACTCACCCACAAGGTTTTGGATGGCCTGAGGCTATAGTAGAAGACACTTGTCCATGGTACCACGCAGTGGGACTGAACTCAGAACCATGTGGTTGGGAAGCAATTTTCTTATCACACAGCTACGCCTGTATGCATGGATTTATTTTCTTCTGCTTGTCACTGTTATTTTCTTATTGTCCATCTTTTGTGAATGGTGAGGCGATACGTTTCCCTTCCGTTTTTATATAATTATGAACAAAACTCTTGTTTTTACAATTCCTGTAATTTCTGATCAAAATGAACAATTTTTACTAAAAATCCCTGAATATACTGGCTGAATTTGAATTTTAGTATTACTCAAGAGATTACGCTATGAGGATCGATGACTTAATGCAAATGTGTTGACTGTAGAATTAATTCTATTTTTCTAATTTTAATTATTATTCTCCACTTCAAGTTCAAATTCCACCTGTATCAATAATTTATACCTTTTGTCCTTTCAGACCTCGGGAAATTAAATAACAGCTGTTATTTAGAATATATTCAGCCCTTGTAATTTATTCACATCACTATGCAGTGCTTTGTATCTGCTGTGTGAATATTCCAATTAAAAATCTCTCCAATTTGAGTAGGAGTAATTATTTTCTTATATCAATTACACCATTAATTAATTGCCTGGTTAGGTTTCACCAATATTGTATCATATGCTGCACTTTTGCTCAACAAAAGTATACATTTCAATTTCTTTGGTTGGACGATGACAATCTATTGAAATTGTTAAAGCTGTTTCAATGTGTGTTAGAGCATGCATATATATGTGTATATATATATATATATATATATATATATATTTATGTATCTATGTATGTATGTATGTATGCATGCATATAATGTGTGTATGTATGTAGGTGCAGAAATGACTTTTCCCCTATTTCTACATGCATTTACGTGTGTACATGTTACGAGTATACAGATTAACTGTTTACATTGACGAGGTGTAAGAATACCTATATAAAAGCGTTTCGATTTCTTTTACAGGTAATATATTGTGGCTATGCTAACGATACTCAGCTTTTAAATTGTATAACATACATAAATATACATGGGTGTCTTAGATTCTACTAGTGTCGGCGTAAATACTTAGTGATTAATAATGGTGTACTTAGCTTGAATTACTGAGATCAAATTCCACCTACGGATATTCCTGCAAAAATTTACTCAGAAATAGTATATGAATATTCAATATGTTTTAGAGTTGACTAACAGACATATTATTTATATGCGTACATACACGCGTACGCACGTACTCCACACTCACACACTCTGTCTCATTCTCTCTGTATCTCTCTCCTTCTCTTTATCACTCTCTTTCTCTCTCTTTCTTTCTTTCAATCTCTCTCACTCTCTCTCTTTCTTTCTCTCTCTCTCTCTCTTGTTGACCACTACATATG
>NC_068984.1:47510585-47511076 GCF_001194135.2 Octopus bimaculoides | reverse complement strand
GTGTGTGTGTGTGTGTGTGTGTGCGTGTGTGTGTGTGTGAGAGTATATGCATATATACGTACATGTATGTACATACCTACATCTATAGATGCATATCTGGGGTACAGGACGTCACAAAAGAACGTGGACAAAATGAAAAACAGAACATAAACAGAGCACAGAAAGCAAACAGGCCACATAGAGAATATTTCCTTCATCAGCTGCCCCTATTCTAAACTAAGCGTTTCGAAGAATTCGGGCAGGAGGCATGGTTAGAATAGTTATTCCCACGGAAACAAATTAAATTAATTTAAATTAAATATGTAATGCGGAGGAATTAAGTGCCAAAATTAAAAAAAAAAACACGATAGGAAGACGAAACAGAGAAACAAACAAGAACGGCTGTAGGCCAGACGTGAAAAAATATCTGTATACTGAACGCTGTGATGTGACGAACTGGAGAGAGAAAGTTCGTGCTAATATGCATGCATATATATATATATATATATATA
>NC_068984.1:47501736-47510493 GCF_001194135.2 Octopus bimaculoides | reverse complement strand
AGATAGAGAGAGAGAGATAGATCTCTGCTTCACAAACAATATGGAGATTATCCATAATGTTAAAGTGGCACCGATGCTGATCTCGAATCATAATATTATAGAGCTGTTTATATATGGACCAAAATCTCCTGCAGATATACAGCCTATACGAAGCACCCAAAATATCTCCAAACTAAACTGTCACAAAGCAAATTGGAAGCTGATTGAGAAAGAGATACTCAAGCTGGATTGGCCTAAATGTCTCTCCACACCAGACATTGACATGAAACACAAACATTTCATGCCCACAATACAAGCCATATTTGACAAATCTGTCCGATTGTGCAAAGCCAACATACAAACAGGATCCCCAGGGAAAGGAAGAGAAAGGAGACGACAGACAAAGATTACGAACCGCCTGAGGAAGCATTCCAAAAGTGAAGAGAGTGCTATTGGAAATCGAGGAACTTCTGCATCAGTCTCATGAAAAAGAGAGAGCAAATAAAGACCCTTGGAAAATATGAAGTCAAACTCTAAAGCTTTCTTCAAGTTTGCCAAGGAAACAGCCTCAATACGCCACAAGATAGGACCCTTCTTCCAAAGAGATGACCCCATCACAGGAAACTCCATGAGCAATGAGGCAGCTTTCCATGTGCATATTACAAATTTGGTAATAAAATGCAGACGGCTGGCTGGGTGGATCCTCTGAACTTTCAAAACAAGAGAAAAGGAGACATTGATGATTCTTTGAAGGACATACATTCTCAGCCGCTTACACAATTGCTCCCAATTATGGTCACGACACAATAAAACATCCACGGCAGAACTCGAAGCAATCCAACGAAGCTACACTAAGAAAATCGTCTCGATGTAACATATCAGCTAGTGGAAATGACTTAAAAGTCTTCCCCTTGGAACGAAGGCGGGAGAGATATGTAGTGATATACATCTGGAAAATCCTAAAAGACCTTGTACCAAACTTTGGCATTGAAAGTTACTCAAACTGCAGAGCGGGGCGCTACTGCATATACCAAAGATCCTAGAGTCGCCATCAAAATACAGGAGCAGATACCGCAACAGCTTGGGCTTCAAGGGCCCACAGCTCTTTAATATCTTTCCAAAATGCCTGAGAGACGTGCATGGTGTGGATGTAAGTGTCTTTAAAACAAAACTGGATCTCTTCCTGTTACGAGTTCCAGACGAGCCTACCTCACTTTTTTGAAGACTGCATTTCCTCGCATTCGGTAAAAATGTGTTTATTACGGTAGTTAACGCGAGGCATTCTTGTATAGTTGTGCCCTTATATATAAATATATATAAATAGATAAATATGATTTAGGGAAAAACGATAGATTCTTCCCTACGAATTTTTTTCACGATAACTACTTGATAAATTCTTATATAAGATTTTATCCTATTATTGTATTAATTAAATATATAACCGGAATATATTCAGTGCTGAATTTTATTCCGATTAAAAGCACATGGTACCGAAGTGCAGCTCGAAAAGTCCGCCTTTTTCATAGATATATAGGGATAAACAATCTTCTATGTGCTGTCCAGAACACATGCGGTGTTCGTTTGGTATGTTGATTTCTATGTGTCTTGACTGTACTATACTGACGAGTGAAGATTATATATTACTATAATGATCAGGGAATCGGCGATCTATAGCTCAGTCTGTTATTAAAAGGCTAGCTTCTTTGAAGGTTGCATTTCCTCGCATTCGGTAAAAATGTGTTTATTACGGTAGTTAACGTGAGGAATTCTTGTATAGTTATGTCCTTATATATATATAAATAGATGTATACATATATATGTATATACATATATATATATATATATATATATATATATATATATATATATATATATATATATATATATATATATATATATATATATATATGTACACACACACACATATATATATATATACACCTATATACACAGATATATACATATATACATACAGATATATATATATATATATATATATATGTACACATACACATGCATATGTGTGTGTGTGTGTGTGTACGTACACATATATATATATACACACACACATATATATACGAGTTTATATATACAGACATATATATATACACAAGCACGCACATATATATATACACGTATGTGCATGTGTGTTTGGTTGTGTGTGTCTCTGTGCGTATACACACATATGCGTACATAACACATTTCATACATATGCATACCTCCTATTTTCATACATACAAATGAAACAAAACCTCATACAAAGTGAAGTAAATCATCATCTTCACGCTCCAAATAATTAGAACAGCAAGACAAAATGAGTGAAAGTAGGCGCTGAACCTTGCTACAACTTTACCTCATCCGTAAATATGGCAGAATAAAACACAAAGCATATAATAAATTACGTCCTCATTCTCATCTCACCGCATTACCAGAGAAGGGAGGGATTGGATGCCAGAGACAGTGAAACGTAGTAAAAGAGATTTCTTTATGCATAAGTGAGTGTATCTACCCACCTGAACATTCCGCTCTGTATATAATTCTTTCACATTTTGTCTTCTATTCGAGATTTATTGTTTTATTTCAATGACTAACTAGAACAGCGTTGGTTCATATATTCGTATAACACACAACATATCTGTACTACTTTGAAGGCTTGAGCAGAGTGTCAAGGAGAAAGCTGTATCAGTGTTACTTTCTCTCACACTCCCAGTAAAGGCGTGAACGTAACAATCTGTGCATATACCCATCTCGACTACACAACTCGTATGTTACATATGTGAAAGATATGATTAATAATAATAATAATAATTGCTGGTGGGGTGGAATATTCAGGGACGCATGCTCCATGAAATATTAATAGTAAAGTGAACGCTAGCATAGTTAATGTAGTAAGCGAGTATATTTGAATTAAAGCAGAGAATAACACTTATTATCTGTGTAAAAACAAATGTGAAAGTCTGGCTAGAACCCATAAATTTTATGAATTCCAATAGCCTGGTACGACTTCATATATCCCTACTTAAAAATTGATAAATTAAATATTACTATAGTAGAGCTCATGTCAATAAGCCATACCTTTCGGTGAAAAGAGGAGGGGGGAAATATGCATCAAAAGTAAACTGATTCATTAGGAGCCAATGAAAGAGTCCCTATTCGGTCAATCAACCTTCAAGAAACAGCGAAATCTTTGTCAAATTACCAATCACACAGTCAAAAATAGGGAGTAGAGGACAGGCTCACTCCGTCTGAAAGAAGACAGGATGGTCAAAAGTGGGATATCTTTGGTCCGCTCTCTCAGGACTGACCTGTGTTAGACAGCAACAAATGATTTATTAGAGTTATCAATGTATCATTTATTCGAGAAAAACGTTGGATCTTATTTCCGCTAGTTTCTTGTTTTCAGTCATCCTCTTTTAACTAAAGGAATCTCTACTAATTCGCTTGACCTTATGAAAATAGCAACTACATCACACTTGCCTTGTTGAAAATAGAACAGATTGGAAGATAGAACTACAGAAACACTGTAGCTGAACAGATGAGTCGGTCATGGCTTTTTTGACCAAAGTTCTAATTGATTAGATAGTACCTGTGCCGAAATAACAATAAAAATACACCTCATGCCTACAGAATTGGCGAAAAGAAATAATTCAGGTCTACGTAGAAATCCTACCCTAGTCCTCCTTGCCTTTCAGTCTTACAGCATCAATAAAATTCAAGTAAATAAGATAAATATTCATATCACTGGCAACATCTACTGCCACAAGAGCATCATTTGATTTCAGAATCCTTGAATCTAGGTTGTTATTTACCGCTACAGGAAATAAAGGTTCTAACAGCCATTTGTTTTCAAAAAAAGCTGTTTCACCAATATCGTGCACTTGTTCTGAGGTATAGCCTTCTTCAGCAATCAATTTCTTCAGTCCTTCAGGATAATTAGTAGCAACACTGGCCTCTTAAATCTTTCAAATATGCCTTCACTAACCAGAAAATGTTTTGAATCATGTGATGCACTTTCCACGTCGTGTAAATCGTCCAAGTTTCACCTCGCGTTTATTGAGTTTATCAGCACAAAACACCCATTTTGATTGACGATCCACACATTCAGGAAACATTTAGTACTAAACATCGCATAAGATCTGAGATACTATGGCACTCGGTAATTAAGGTTCCTACTTCAACACTTGACTAACTTTATCTCGTTGTCAGGCATTTTTCCCACTGCAGACGTTACACATTTTAATGCTTTCTTCCTCGCACTGTACCTTTTAGCAGGCATGATGTTTAACCCAGAACCTAATACTGTTATGCTTCTTTTTAAAACTACTGCTTCCACTTCCAGTTGGTGGTTTTTTTCTCAGAGATATTGGATAAAGGTAAAGCACTAAACTATAGGTGCTTGTGGTTAAACCCCAAAAAGAGCTAGAAAAATACGTCTAATAATAAGCCAGTAGGATCTGAGGAAGTTTGGGGTGTTTTCTGACAGTAAAGTATATTTTTCCTATGGCTTCGGATGCAAAAGTAAAAATGAGAAAATGAATGATGTGGAGAAGTTATTTTGAAAGGTAGAAAATGTACGATGTGGCGTATAAGTATTGCATGCTTGAAGTTAGTAACAAAAGCTATATGTATGTTGAGAGAGCAATGAAAAACAAAGTCAGCCGAATTGGTACCCGCATAAAGTAGGGGTGAAAGAGTAAGCAAAAAGTTGTTAGCAAGAATGTTGAGATCAATACAAAAGAAGGTATAAGGGTGGAAGATAGTGCAGTTAAGTTATTTTTTTAAGTATTTGGCATTAAACTTGAGAGTAGTGAACCTACCTATCTTAAAATGTTTATACGAGAAAAAAAACGAATAAATTGAAAGAAATGTATTAGTAGGCCGTAACAAAAAAAGGTAGCGAACACAGGCATAAAAATAACGATAAGAATGATTGTTTGGATTAAAGTGTCTCGCTAATATATTTCCAATAAAAGATACTATTTATACATATTATATGACAAATCGTTATTTTGTTAAAATTTATCTGAATTGTTAATGGTGATGATTCCAATAAAAGCTGAAATCTGTGAACAAAATTTATGCATAACGGGAGATTTCACTATGTAACGGTCGAATGGCTAAGAGTTTCATTTCACAACCTTCATCTTCCCTGGTTCAGTTCCATTGCGTGGTATTTTCATATATTGCTTTATATAACTGCCTTGAGCCAAACTAAATCTCGTGTAGTGAAATTGGGGAAACTGAAATGCGTTGGGTGGTTAGTAATTGTAATTCAGATACACTGTGTTGTGATGATTTCGCCTGCAAAGTAGGTGGATGATACATATATAAGTAGAATGCTCACTCACTCACACATTACTTCAATGAACATGCAATTCGTATGATTTGCATCGCTATCGTTGAAGCCAACGGAGTTATATTCACATATGTACACACACACACACACACACACATACACTCACACTCACTCACACACACACAGAGCTTCTAAAGTATGTTTTTTTATATCTTTCATTTTGTGAGTCTGCAGAAAAATGGCTGCAACTGAGAACTTTGAACTCGTGCACACTGCAGATATAGTGAAACGTTATATCTAAAATCGGATATCGTTCGTAAAATTCTACTGAACTTGGCACCCCACTTTACTAAACTTTAGCGATCCCTTTATGTCATAGAACTTTTCATTTGAACTTAACCTATACCTCCCCTTCACATCTTTTCCCTTTTACATTCTGTCTTACCAGAATCGCAATTTGATAAACGCAGTGAGGCATAGAGAACTTAATGTGGCATTTCTGAGACAATTTTGATAATGAAG
Organism: Octopus bimaculoides; assembly: GCF_001194135.2. Taxonomy (NCBI): domain Eukaryota; kingdom Metazoa; phylum Mollusca; class Cephalopoda; order Octopoda; family Octopodidae; genus Octopus; species Octopus bimaculoides. The sequence continues at coordinate 47,504,696 of NC_068984.1, read as the reverse complement.
TTATCGGAATTTTCGAAAGTAGATTAATGCTATGCCTTCAAATAACAGCCACCTCCTTCAACACATCAAGAGTGCTTTATTCTCTGGACAACTGTAAACTATGCCATCAACCACATCAGCATCTTTAACAACAATTACAACGGAGATCTAGTGTATACCATAGTGTTTATAAGACATTAGAGTTATTGAAAGCGTGATAAGTGTCTGCGGCAGTTTGGAAGGATTAGGAATGTAATTATGGCGTAAATAATAATAACAGAATAATAATAATAGCAATCTTTTCTAGTATAGGCACAAGGCTTGAAATTTTGGGAATGGGTGGTGTTAGTCGATTATATCGCCCCAGTGCTTCACTCATACTTATTTTGTCGACTACGAAATTATAAGAGGACAAGCCAACCTTTACGTAATTTGAACGTAAAGACGGACGAATTGGTGTCAAACATTTTACCTGGATTGACATCGATTCTGCCAGCGCTCCGCCATGCTGAGGAAGAAGAAGAAGAAGCTACTCTATTTGGTAGATGCTATTACTCCGGCTCAGAGCAAATCTGAGGACAATAATATCTAAGAGGTGATTTCACACCCCTGAAAACCAGGCAACTCGCAAACAGAATCCCACAACCGGATGCATTTTAAAGTCAAACACAAGACTTAGTTAATGTCATGCGCAGACGGAGATAACAGGAACACGAGTAAGTCACAGGGTGAATGTGAAGCGGAAAAATATTTGCCTGTAATCCTTTTATGTCTTTATAATACACGTTTACAAAAATAGGTAAAAATTTCCAGGAGTCACTTATTGTTGAGTTAGAATTGCAGAACAAAAAACTGATGGGTCAGTTCTCGGTAACCAACAATACTCAGAACAGTGTTGCTATTGTAAATGAACGTCAGTCAAAAAATAATTTCTCACACTGGCCATATTAGCCAAGGTTAATGTGTTCAAGTAACTATCAGTCAATAGACACAACATACTGAACAGCAGATTTCGTACAGTGATATTGGTAGCAGGGACAGCCATGGTTGATGGTACATGTTCTCTTGAACAGGCTGACGACACTAATATTGCACTAGATCTTTTTTAAGTTAACAACATACGAAAATTATTGTGGGAAGAGGGACTGAATGTAGTGATTATGGGGACGGGGTGGACGCCAAAGTCGATGATGAGAGAAGTGATGAATACGATAGAAATACTTGAGCAAACCATAACCAAATAGCTGAAATCATTATAATAGCCGTAGAAAAGCCAGGCACAATAGACAGCAGGCTTGTGTGACAGTGGCTGGAACACGTCTGTGTGTTTACTGCATACCATTCAGGCAGGTAGCATTTGTCTGGAAGGGAGAGAACGAAAAATTGCCATTCCATATGGTTCTGCATAGTGATTGTATAGTGATGGTATACAACAGGCTATTTCAGAAGACAGGGTGGAGTTATAAGAGACTGAGGAGAAAGTGAGTCTCTGCTACAACGGTTGTAATATATTATTAGGAAGCGAAGCACAAACACCCACTGCTCTGCAATATGCGCCAACATATGCGAACACAAACAAAAGAGTGCGAGCATAGATGCGCGCGCATATTGGCATACATACACATACACAAAGCGAAAGTAGATGCAAGTATATACGTGTACTGAAGCACTAAAATATCTGAATACGCAAACTCATATAAATACCTGTATGGACACACTCATATACAAATGTACGAATATATAAGCGAGCACCAACACATACGCAATAGCATGAACCAACGTATAGAAAATGTGCGTTCACACAGGACCACGCATTAGTACAAACAAATAATCATTGAACGTGAGCAAACACACACATATATGCATACACAGAAACAAATATGCCCACATTATCATTGTTCAATTCATAAACACACATATAAGAGGAAGCAGTTACGATCGCACACTAACAAAGACACACAAATATATACTAAGACTACTTAACAACTACACAAGCACGCACGCACACCATAAAATCGTACAAATGCACAAAACAAACAACTGAACATCATTGGTTAACACTTCGAGAAATGAACGAGCATGCACACCGACCCTATCCAAATGATCCTGAAATCACACATTGTAATTCGAGCTTATTCCACAACAGTTCCTTAATCTTTTGCATCTGCTGTCAACATTCCAATTAAAATTCGTCTAATTTTGGAGGTAATTGTTTTCTCATCTAAATTACAGAATTAATTAATTGGTTGGTTAAGTTTCACAAACAAACTGATATTTGCTGCAATTCTACTGTACAAACTCGTTTCTTTCAGAGCGGCAATCATTGGAGTATTTTGAACGATGCATTCTATTTAAGGATGCAATTATGTACGTCGATGGCGTACATTAAGAGATACTGAGAAAGGGAGGGGAAGAGAAAAGGGAAGAGAGAAGAGAAAGAGAGCGAGAGAGAGAGTGGGGGGGGGAAGAAAGAGAGAAAGTAAGGGAAACAGTGAATATGTGAGTATAGTTGCGTGTGGCAATTTATCTACATAATACAAATTACAAATAAACATGCAAAAAGATAGGAGCTGACGTGCACATCTTTATCACTTTTACTTCCTTCAGTGATTGGACTGCGTCGATGCTGGAACATCATCTTGAAGTATTTTTTAGTCGAACGAATCGTCTCCAGTACTTTTAAGCCTAGTGGGCATTCTATCGGTAACTTTACCCGAACCGCTATGTTAAGGGGACATACACAAACAGCGTTTGCGAAGCGGGGTCGTGGTGAGAAGCTTCTTTCAGTTTCCGTCTATCACTTTCAATCGGCTCGAGGCAATAGTAAAAGTCACTTGCCGAGGGTGCCGTGCAGTGAGAATGAACCCGGGGCAATGTAGTTGCGAAGTAAACTCCTTACAACACAGCCATCGCCATCGCCAATGTCTACATATATACACATATATACGCATATTTATATATATATATATATATATATATAT
>NC_068984.1:47498673-47501538 GCF_001194135.2 Octopus bimaculoides | reverse complement strand
ATATATATATATATACAGTGGCAGTATATGTATGTATGTGCGTGCCTACGTCTGTGTGCGTACGAGTACACATGCCTCGCGTGCAGCATTCAACTTTTTATATCCAAAAGTCTTTTACTCAATATTTACACGCTATTATCTATAGTTTTAAATGAATCGAATTTGACCATTCAGAAAAAGAATTACACATATACACACACACACACATATTTATAAGTCGAGTGCCTTCTGCTATATCCCTGGGCCGACCGATGCCTAGTGGGTGAATTAGATAGACGAAAACTGTGAAGAAGCCCGTCATATGTGTCTCTTCCCAACTACCGCTTGAGAACCGGTGTTGATTTGTTTACGCTCCCGTAACTTGTTTGGTGAAAAAGATCGATAGATTAATAAATTCCAGGGTGAACTTTTTCAATGAAACCCATTAAGGTGGTGCACCAGCATGGCCGCAGTTGAATGGGAGAAGTGTGTGTATGTATGTGTGTGAGTGAGTGAGTGAGAGAGAAAGTGAGTGCACACTACGTGCGAGCCCGTGAACGGGCATTTGCCTTTAAATGTGAAGTGCAGCACGTCGAGTGGTTTTTCTGACTACCAGGGTTTAAATGTGTTACGTGTGTGTGTGTGTGTGTGTGTGTGTGTATCTTTAGTCCTCCATCATGACTGAAAACATCTTAGTCCATGTAGTTGTAAGAGGATAAACACGTAGTACTAAACCAAATATCATCAGGATCATTAACTTTGCGAAATAAGCGAGTGCTATCTTTTTTACGTTTGACTCCAGAGTGTCATTTAGTTTTATGAGTTACAGTACGGAGAGACACGGACTTCTCTCCTCTGACTAGTCTTTCGTATTTGGTAACTTAAGTAGCTAGAACGGCTAATAAAACGTGTATACAATTGAGAAATTTCTACGCGACAGGTCGACCTTCTCAATTTTTTCATTTTCACTCAAACAATCCACCACTATTCTAAGAAATGTTTTAAGAAATAAAGGGCAGTATATTCTTAGTTACAGTATATCTGAAGATAACAATTGTGTGATTAAAGTCTGCATTATAAGGGTTTATCTGAGGCTAAGCTACAGCATGCACATACATAAGTTACAATGTGTGATGGTATGTCTTCTTATGATGAATAAACTGCCACATCTCTGCCAATAGTCTAAGTGTATTTACAGCACAAGCAATTGAAATATATATGCTCTTCCGATTTCCAAACGAAAACAAAATTTTCCTGTTTTAAATATCTGGATATAATAATATAAACCGAGAACATTTTCTGAATCATTTAGGGCACTTTAATGGGACGCAATCTGACATTCTCACATGCAGGGAATGGAAACATAGAAACTGTGTGAGTCAGCAGATTTGTTATTGCTCCTTTGTAATTAGTCCATTTTAATGCTGTCTGCTTCACGTCTACGTTACAAGCAGAACTTCTGTGTAGTGGATAGTCAGCAAGTGATCGAGAATAAAGAATTTGAGGGCCTTGACGAACAAACTAAGTTATTTGAAGGGATACCACCATGAGAGATTAACAGTGACTGTGAGTCTTATCGTTTGTAGGGATCTGGAGCGGCGTAGCAGAAAGATGTTCGAGATCAAGACAGATGTAGTTTTTGATAGAGTGTCGATAATATTATAATTGGTGAACTATTGAATACATTTAAATTATCAGGTTTCAAAATAAAACCGTTTGCAAAGGATCTATCCACTAAAACAGCACACACACTGCGTAAAGTGACCACATTTGGGGGATTTATGAGACGTGGAAATTAGTATAATCTACACAGGAATCTAAGTAGTAATAAATGATTGCAAAGTAGGTTATTCCACGAACATATTACAAGAAAGCTGGACATAAGGAACATAAAGGGATGGAGGTGGTGCTATTACGATTGTTTCTATTAGCTTTTAGCTGTGGGGCTTGTGGGTGATAGTAAGACATTTGTGAGGATTCCACTAGAGAAAGAAAACACCATCGTTTTGAAGAGATTTGTAAAAACGTGAGATTGAAAAGTTGCGTCAAAATATGAGCTGCGTATAAAGTATAATGTTTTATAGGCAACGATAGAAAATATAACGTCGTTGAATTCAAGGGAAAGCGTACAACGCTGAGAATGATTAAAATCCTTTATTTCGAGTCGACAATCGAAATCGAACAACACAATACTGTCAGATATCAAAATTCTTTTACATGCCTCATATATCCCATGTGAGACAGCTAGCTATGCGTTATTTCACACAGTTATCAAGACAGCGCGACCAGTGCTAGCGGAAATAGTGGCATTGATAAGGTATGTTTTTCTTTTACTTCTGGGAGTAAAGATGTTGAATGAATGAAATTTATCATCTAATTGATTTAGTCTGACGATATGTATGAAAGCAAGAATATGTGACAGGTGCAATATATAGTGTTAAATTAAAGCATGCATACGATTGTGATGTTGAACAAAATGTTATCCCCGCTAGAAAGTGGTACGACATCAATTCAAGTCACTATCGTATGTTCCAGTTTGGGAAAGGGAAACCGTTGGTATTCATACTGTAATTTTTATTTTTTCAATGATAATTAGGAACAAAATCAAGTGAAATATGTCCAGTCAAGTACAGATGGTCGTTACAGGAATGGCTTTGGAGGGAATTTCACAGTATTCTAATGTTGTAAAAGCTATTTATGACTAGCAGAGATACCCGGTCATGCTCGGAGTTAAAATGGCATAGATTTTTATGGTTGACTTCTTTTAGTCATGTGATTGAGGACATGCTGGAGCAACGTCTTAGGTAAAAAATAAACAACCACATGATTTGTTATTTGTTAGCTAGATAATATATGTATACATATACATACATATACATACATACA
>NC_068984.1:47497054-47498573 GCF_001194135.2 Octopus bimaculoides | reverse complement strand
TATAATCATTAAAATTTATTTAAATCTGAAATTATATATTCAAATTATTTTTTAGTTGTTATAATGTGGACATCTAATATTTAGTAGACATGCTCTTTGCATTTTTCAATAAATGTCCAGGAACAGCGGCTTCTGTGCTTCATCCGCCTATGTTGTGGTGCTGGGAAGCATCTACTCTGGTCACTCGATCGAGAAAGTTTCTCTTCAGTCACGACCTATTTGGAAAAGAAAATACCCCATTAGATGGAATTATCACGTATGCAATGCCTTCGATCAAAAGAATCCTTTATCGACGGTAACTTTGAGTTATATCAAAATCAATATGTATTATTAATCTTTAAAGTCACTACAGCGATGTTATTGGTATCTAAACATAACACAGTTGCCGTATTTGTCTGGATAGATGTAGTAGAATAGATATGAAGAAAATTAAATACGAGTTTGAATTGGAAGTGGAATTATAAGTAAACACCACAGCTTATTTTGACTGTTGCTTTGCCGTCTTTGTCATGCTATGCTCTGCCTACATTAGTAACAATAAATATGAAATTTCATTCATTATAATAATCATTCGGTTAATCATTTGATCAGACATGCATTAGGTTAATGGACCTTCATCGAAACAAATCTTTGTGAATATCTATGTATTTTTATGAGTGCGCACGTTTGTGTTCGTGTACGTGTTGGTGAAATTGGTCAATTTTTTTTTTTTCTTCCATATGCAAGACTAAAATATTTTGAGTAATTGCAAGTATTCCCTTGTACATTACTTGCTTGTATTTATTCAACGTTCTTCAAGCAGATGAAAAGTAAAGTCAAGTCCAGCTGGATTTGAACTCTGCATATAGAATGTTTTTTTTTTTTTAAATGCTCACGGTAATTTCGGTATCTGACTTCTCACTTAAGATTGGCTTTAGGTATATGTACACGTGTGTGTTTGTATCTGCATTCATGCATACACGTATGTATGCGTGACTACACATAAGTATGTTCATGCATATGCATACACACACACACTCACACACATAAATATTCACAGACCTTAGATGATCTTGGAAGAAGAGAAAGCGTTCACCAAATGGATGTAGAAAAGATCAAATATCCCTTTAGGCTCTCACGAGTCAAGGAATATCCACGATAAGTAAGAAGCTTCGTTGCTGTTGTTTTCTTTCATTCAAGTATGGTAGATGTATTCGTCGGAATCACCGATGAGGAACAAACGACTGAAGTGTAAGAACTGAAATATGGTGGGAAGTTAGCTGCCTTCTTTATTTCTTTCTTCCATTCTTTCTCATTGTTTTTGTTATGCGAGCGTTGTGCCTTTGAATCAGTTAAGCGCAGACAAGAATGTACGAAAGTATCAGCAGAGCCGTAGCACTACTGTGTTTCAGTGTAAAGTAGAAAGGTTTTATGTATTTATTTATTTCTTCATTCGTCTTTGTAAAACCCACAATGAATACGGTAATGCGCGTGTGAGTGTATATATATATATATATATATACATATATATATATATATA
>NC_068984.1:47494798-47496701 GCF_001194135.2 Octopus bimaculoides | reverse complement strand
ATATATATATATATATATATATATAGGCACAGGAGTGACTGTGTGGTAAGTAGCTTGCATACCAACCACATGGTTTCCGGGTTCAGTCTCACTGCGTGGCATCTTGGCCAAGTGTCTTCTACTATAGCCTCGGCCCGAACAAAACTTTGTGAGTGGATTTGGTCGACGGAAACTGAAAGAAGCCCGTCGTATATATGTATTTATATATATATGTATGTGTGTGTATATGCTTGTGTATCTGTCTTTGTTCCCCCCAACATCGCTTGACAATCGTTGCTGGTGTGTTTACGTCCCCGTAACTTAGCGGTTCGCCAAAAGGGACCGATAGAATAAGTACTAGGCTTACAAAGAATAAGTCCTGGGGTCGATTTGCTCAACTAAAAGGCATGGCCGCAGTCAAATGACTGAAACAAATAAAAGAGTATATATATTTGTACAAAGCTTACGATGACGTCCGTCGCTCCTCGGAGTCGTTGCTTTCGTGCGTTCGTTTAGGTGGTCAGCATTATTTTCTCGACTTAATTAATGCATGAAAAAGAAGTGAGATGGTTGGAGCAGCAGTCGTATTATTTAGATTTAAATGAGTGATTAAATTCTACTACATTCATTGTTATCGCTTTCTCTCTCCCCCTCCACTTTCTCACCCCCCTTCTCACTCTCCCCATTTGTGCATTGAAGCTCATATACAAATACACTCTATCTATCTGTCTAACTAATTAGATAGATAGATAGATAGATAGATAGATACATAGACATTTTCCGTATGTGCTGATGAGTTCTGCTTGTGGTATTTATGTGATAGAGATCCTGATATCAGCCGTCATATGTTATGGAAGTGATAACTTAGAAGGTGCACCGAATAGGAAGTAATTGTTTTGTAGGATGAACTTCAGGGGTTCAATGACAAAAGTGTGGTTTAAGCAGTCCGGGAGAACTTCGGGGTATGTTTCTAACCAGAATTTTATTGCCTCTATTCCGTAGTCATACGGAATGTTAGTGTAGAGGTTGATGACATCGAAGAAGACTAATTGAACTTCTTCGCTGGTGATTTTCGGTAGATTTTTCTAGCATGCCCAAATCGTCTCTAATGAAGCTTTTAATGAATCTCAGGAAAGGTTTCAATAGTATGTCCAGAAACTTGTTTAGGCGGTGTGTTCCACAGGGGCCCGCTATAATAGGCCTTAATTTCAAGTCTTCTGCTGTTGGGATATTTATGTATAGACCTGGATTTGATTTGCAGGCATTAGTAATTAATTGATTCTTGTGAATTTTGGGGAGGCCATAGAAAAGGCTTGATTTGCATTTAATGTTTGTGATATAGTATTTTTCTTTTTCTGTAAGGCCTTTTCCATGTTTCAGTATTAACGATGCAGGATCTTTTAATGGTTTTTGCTGCCTATAATTTGCAACTTTTTCATAAAAGGAGTCATTTTCTAGTATGAACAATGCTAGGTTTTTATAGTATTCTGTGTCCATCATGATTACATCACTACCTTTGTCTGCTTCTTTGATTGTCAGGTCTTTGTCATTTTTTAGCTGCAGTAGGTGCTTCCATTGTAGATTGTTGAAGTTAGGTAAATTTTTGGTTTATAGATAGTGTGGGGAAAATTCTGGATACGGTTGCAGAAGTCGTCTAGTGTTTTAGTCCTTCCTTTGGGTGGTAGATAATTACTTTTGTTTTTCACTTGTGATTCGTTATCGTTTTTGTAGTTGGCTAGTGCTTCTGTCAATCGAAGTTTTCTACAGAATTGGGAAATATTATCTTTAATTTCATTAATATTTTAGTTAAAGGTTTAAAATTTTAAACCTTTAACTAAAATATGGATTTTTGTTGTGGAGAGAGTTTTCTTAGATAAGTTGATTATTATACAATATATATGTATACTTGTATGTATGTATATAT
>NC_068984.1:47481014-47494734 GCF_001194135.2 Octopus bimaculoides | reverse complement strand
TATATATTGTTATCTCGAGAAGTTATATTTACGTGAAAAGAATGTAATTTCCTTGTATCTGTGGTCCTGTGTCAGTATTAGAAATCATTATTTTAAAAGTTGCGTTTTAAAATGTGGTAATGGCTCATATTGTTCACATATCAGCAGTCTTTACATTACTATTCATAGACCAAAAATACTGCCGGAACCAATGTCTGTGAAGTGATAACTTTTAGCTCCAGGTCAAACCTAGTCGCACATGTTTTTGTTCAATGTAATTCCCGACGTGACTGACCTCTCTTCATTGAAGCATAGTGTGTCGAGTGTTTTCTGCTTATAATATGAGATCGTATGACTTTAATGAGAATTGGCTGCTATATCTAGCATGCTGTTTGCTAGGAACTCTTTTATTAAATAACATTTCTGTGAAATTAGCAGAAATTATAGAAAACCAGACTAAATAAATCTATTTCAGTACCGAACTTAGTTTCTTTAAATTACAAATTGCATAATCTTTCTTTTCTTTTTTTTCTTTCTTTCTTTCTTTCAGTTTACCTTCTATCTGTTTCAGAGTTGATAGAATAAATACCAGTTATACAATGTGCCGATTTCAGTAACAGCAATATTGTTTTATTTTCATTAGACCTTTGAAAGCAGCATGTTAGTGGAATGTAAAATGTATTGAATGAAAGCCTAATAATGTTTACTTCCATCACTTTGCACTGTGTTTAAATACTGCCAAGGTTGATTTTGCCATTCTATCCTAATTACCAGTAATGAATTTAGGTTGATTTAATGCTGTACTTCTTTTTCTTTCATGTTTTTACCTTGTGCCAAAAAACATTTTCTAATGAGATTTTTATTTCTTTTAATATATTTTCAGGTAAGTTGCAAGAAAACAAGAAATTGTAATACTATATATATATATATATATACACATATATCCTATTTCGAGAAATGTGTTAAGTGATTCCCAGTAAGGTAAGGAATTTTTACAGAAGTTAATATACACCGATTCTGGTGGTGCTGTTTAATTTTTAATTGAAAATTAATTAATACCATCAACATTGAAACGATATATAAATATATATGATACATGTGTACGGTAGATACCGAAATGACGCAGCCTAAGTGAATTTAATGGAAAACAGATTCTTGCGGTTGGTGACCGAGATAGGGCAACGGGACAAACGACTTTTCATCTTCGCTTTGAAATGAATACGTTTTTTTTGTTTTTATCTTTGTACTTATTTCAATCAATGGACAACGGCCATGCTAGGGCACTGAATGTTGGGTTTACTCGAACAAATTGCCTCCATTACTTATATTTGGAACTTATTCTGTCTGCCTTTCTTTGTGAAGTCTCTAAGTTACAAGAACATAGACACTGTTTGTCGGTCAGTGGTGTGGAACAAGCGCGATAGATATACGGGCTTCTATAAACCTCCATCTACCAAATTCCCATACTAGACATTCATGGACCTGGGACTTTAGTAGAAAATATTTGCTGAAGCTGCCGTGCAGTGTGACTGAACCTAGAAGTATGTGGTTGCACAGAGAGGTTCTTAACCACATAACCATGCCTGGGCCTATGGTAAAAGAAAACCACGAGGATCTGAAGTATGTTGTCAGATTTAAAATATACCCTTTCTTTGATACGAAGAAACATAGCGGAAACGAGAAATTTGTTATAGCGTTGGAGTGAAGCCACAGCTTCAAATAAATGTATAAACTCGGCTATATACGTCAAGTATATATTTCCCCTCATCTGTACATTTAAACATGCTTGCATGTGCACGTGTATGTACAAATTACAAGAGCAAAATGTATAATAAAATTAATGTACTTGTACTGTTTCTCGAAGCAGCTGAGGCGTTGATACATCCAGCTTCATTCATTTTACTTTAACTCCTTCATATTTTCGTACAGAAGAGCAATTAATGAAGTATGGCTAGTTGTACAGGAAAAGTAGAAAATTTTGTACTCATCGTTGCTGATGTGAAGGAAAAACGGACATGTTTGATTTATATGCAATATATAACCGTAGGGGAAGATTATGACATTCGAAAGCATTGGATATGCTCTTATGCTTCGAAGTATGATGAATATTGTGGAGAAATACGTGAATAAAAATTTAGAATGTTTTGGCAGTCACTATTTTGATGTGTTCTTTCATAGGTGATGCTGCATACAGTTAATTCAAGATATAAGATTGCCTTTGAAATAGCTATTGCATCGTAGCATTTTTTCTTCCAGATGTGAACTTTATAAACAAATGTATATTGATGACCGCAAACGATATTTTCTCGCTAACGCTTAAAGCATTTGCAAACACGTGACGTTCAGTAAGTTGATGAATTAATAGGTAACTCTACTCAAACACAAAGTTAAGTCTTTTACAGTATTTCCTGTCGCAATTGATGGGAATACAAATGTAAATGATGTGGCACTGAAAATATGCATGTAGCAGAAAAAATTGAGGAACTGGTAATAATCTAATTTTAACACAAGGACTGAAATTTGTGAGTAGAATCTAGTTGATTTCATCGACCCCAGTATTTAACTGGTCCTTATTGACCCTGAATAGATGAAAAGCTAAGTCGACCTCGGTGAAATCGGAACTCGGAATATAAAGAGCCGGAATAAATTCAGTTAAGCATTTTGTCTGTAACGATTCTGCCAGGTCATCGCTTTGAGGAACTGGTAATAATGAAGGGAACATCACCAAGGAGTGACAAAAGATAAAGTAAATGTTAGCTTGACACAAAATGTGAGTCTCGCTACAGATGGACCACTTCAAATGAAATGTTTGAAAAATCGGCATGTCAAAAAGTAAAATAGAAAATCTACCGTGAGCTCTGACCATCAATTATATAATGTCCACTGCATCATGCTTAAGGACGTGTTCTGCAGTTAGATATTAAAGATGGATAATGTTGAGGATATTGTTATAAAGGCAGTGAACTTCATATGCATGCCAAATCTGAACCATACACCGTTTGGAGGAAAATTTTAAGAAACACAGACTGACGTATTATGCTTATGGTCACTAATTAATTCAGTCGATTGAATTAGGGTCATCACTCTTGTGTCCAACTATCAGGGCTCATGGCTAATCACTACACCGTGTCTTTCTTCCCTAGATCGTCGACTCTCTTGAATTCATTCCATGATAGTATGTTCCCCACGAAATTTGTTTTAGAGGGGTTGAGCACAAACATTAATGACATCTATCATCGATCTATGAATACCTGCAGTGATCATGAGGACTGCCCCTTATGCCAGACGAGCAAGAGAAATAAGTGACTAAACACGACAGTACGTGAGTTGGCGACGAAATGCCTAGTTGTTGTTTAATTCCAGTTCTGTTCTGACTGAACAAACTCGTCAGTAAAGACGTTCAAGTCATGGCAATCCAATAATATTTTGAAACGATCGGGTGCAATTTCAGGGAAATTTAGATGTTATTTTTTAACAAACCTAGTAACGATGTCCAGACCATCTCTCTCTCTCTTTCTCTCTCTCTCACTCTCTCTCTCTCTCACTCTCTCTCTCTCTCTCTCTCTCTCTTATATATATATATATATATATGTAATGTCGTGTATCTTGCCCATGGAACTATTGACATTTAATATCAGTGTTCCATAATACAATATTATAACATAATATAACTTTACTTCATACGGAATTACAACCAAAATTACGGTGTGATAGAGGGAAACATAATCACCAGAGAAATTAAGTTTAACCTAACACTAAACAAATAAGCAAGAACAAATGGAAACGATAGTGAATTCTACTTCTGCACAAGGCTACACATTTTGTGGGATTGAATACTATCATTTTTAATCTTCCCCACTTGTGTTTAAATTTTACTTCTTTTATCAAACTTAGTGAGAGATGGGAAATTAGATTTGCGATGCATCCGAACTCAGACCATAGTAATATTGAATTCTAACGCAGTCACATCGTTTCGCTCTTCGGGGATGGATTAGTCGATTAAAGAAATGGTTGTGCTTGTCTGATATTTTATTTTATCAACCCCTTCCCCTTGAAGAAGTCAAAGATAACGTTGGCGTGATTTGAATTCAGAATGTAAAGAAGCCCAGCTAAATACCGTGAAGTCTTTAGTTCACTGCTCAAATGATTCTACCAAACCACTGCCAAGCGAAATAGGTTTATGACTGTCATTAAAGGAAACCATAGTGACCGATTGAAAGCATATTAGAAATAAATGATCGGTCATCGTGTGTATAGGATCGTGCTTTACGAAGCGTATTAACTGCAAAGCTCTTCCTTCATTTACCTTCCTGCAAGCGGTTAACATCTGTTGTAAAATTCTACACCGAGAGTAGTACGCACGAGAAATGCAATCTGCTCACATGTATATACACACACACGTGTGTATCAGCTTGTGTGTAAGTGTGTATAATGAGAGAAGTGAATGCAGCCTTGCGTTTCCCCTTAAAGCACTACCACTCCTACAGCATATACTAATATCTCAAAATATCTTAACTTCCTCCCCGAATTGCCACTTCATTTCTTTCTCTTCCCTGAATTTATGTTTTGTGGTGTGTCTGGAAATAAGATGATCTCTGTCAGAAAGCTCAATTCTATAATTGTTTATTGTCTGTTGTTGTTGTTGTTCATAATATTAATATGATACACATAAATGCAAACAAAAGCAAGTAAGGAAAACATAATAACTCTGTCAAAATGCCAATCTGTTACAGATAATTTCCCTGGTAACTACAGTGATTCAACCGTTGTAACCCGTCAGTCATTGATGCCAGCATGTTCATAAAAGTGATAGGTATCGTTACTCTCGTTGTTAGCGTCGAACGCGCGCGTAAATACACACGTAGTTATCCAGTTTAGGCCGTAGTCTAAATTTTAAAGTGCTGGGTTCATGGTCATAAGGCCGTGAGTTTGATTCCTTGACAAGATGGTGCGTTCACCATCAAGGCACGTCGCTTCACATTCATTCAGTGTGCCAGCTGAGTGCTGTTACTGCTTCTGTCTCTATTTGTTTCATCATCGATGTTCTATTAAGTTAAGAGCAGGAGGGCTAACATGGTCTCAATGTCTGCTCGAGAGTGCATAGGCACCTAAAACAACTATGGTATTAGTGTGTTTGTGTGTGTGCGCGCGCGCGGAATACGGGAGGTATCACCCGCAGGCTAATAGGATTCGGTGGCATATACTATACTTTCACAATTGCTTTTGGTGCCCCTGCGTAGCCTCGAGAAGATACTGACACCGTACTAACCGTCGAGACCGTGTGAACCCAAAGTGAAAATCCAGAGTGGCAAGACAGTGATACGATATCCATCTCTGTTTGTCTGTCTGTCTATCTATCTATATGTGTATGTATCTGTCCATGTATCTATCTATGTGCGCGTGTGTGTGCTTATGTATATGTTTTGTCTTTCCTCCTCACTTGGGCAAACTATCGTAGCATCATACAACGATTGAGACCTCGCAGTAACTGTCGGTACCAATTTAAGCTGAAGCGCCCGCATAAACAGCAAGGTTAACACGGTCAGAATGACTTGCTCCTAGATCCATAGGACTTTCCCTTCTAGGCATGAGCCTATCGTTCTCTTCTGAATACTGTTGTCTGCTTTGGGTCCCTTAACGGAACATTGCATTATAAAACTTGAAGCATCCCAGTGATCAATCACAAAAAATAATGATGGTTTGACGGATCTTGATTACAGGAATATGCTCGAGAAGCTCAACGCCTATTCATTTCAACTGCACCCTGGGCTTTTTCATTTGTATGAGGCGCAAAATATTTCATCAACATTGCCGAAATTATGTTGGCATCAACTTTAAAATACACCCAGGTTAGGTCCCCGTACCATCCGTCCTCTGCCAAAATCATGCCCGCGTTACATTACAACTAACTCTAAGATACAATTATTTCACCTCAACTGGCCCTGCTCTCTTTAACATCTTTTCAAGTCATATAAGGGAAATTCTCATAACATTAAAACGGTTTCTGGACGAATTCCTCCTACAAATTCCAGGTAAATCACCTACTCCTAGATATGACTCTGCACAAAGTAAATCTGCATTCAAATGGGCTATAATTCCAAAGTATGACTGTAACATGAAACGTGATTAAATGTCTTCTCTGGGTGGTTCTATTAAGTTAGTCATGCACTGGACGAATTCTGTTTAAAATCAAGTATATATTTGTATATGTATATACACGTATTACTATGTATGTGTATATATGTATATCTTTGTAACATATAAATATGTATGTGTGTGTGTGTGTGTGTGTGTGTGTGTACACACACACACATAAAGAGTAAAGACTCCCTTCGGTCACGAATGATCATAGTATTACACCTAGAATGTTCCCCTCCGAGGTACAAGTCCGAGCAAGCTTGTTTGTGGAAGCCCAGCAGTCGCCTATGCATGCCAGTCTCCTCTCTCTCCATGCGACCGATATTGTCCAAGTGAGCCCAATAAACCTTGGCTCCAGTGACGCGGCAACTCATTCCTACAAATGACTGAACTGGAGCAACGTGACATAAAGTGCCTTGCTCAAGAATACAACACACAGCCTGATCCAGGAATGGAACTTACAGCCCGATACTCTAACCACTGAGTCATGCACCTTGATATATATTCAATGATTTGGTGTATATATTTATATATTTTTGTAAATATGTGTTTATATATGCAAACACGCACATATGTGTATATTTATAAATGCATGTATATTTACATATCTACACATACACACACTGGATAAAATATTCCTAAAACCGTCGAGTTTGAGACAGTTGCCATTCAGTATTCACTCAAATTCAACAATGTTTGACCAACACATACTCAACATTAAACCACGCATGCACTTTACACTAATCAAGGTAGGAATTTATATATATATATATATATATATATATATTCCTATGTATGTATGTATAGCTATTAAAAATTAAAGCACGCATCTGAGCACACGCCTTTAGATATATAATGCAACAGAAATCGGGACTAAGTTATGGGCAATGCTGCACATATTATTTGTGAAAGCTCTTACATTCAGTAACCAGCAACAGCTTTGCAATGACGCCACAAAAATTTCTACTCACCCATTTTGGTACTATTTTTTATTTTTTTCGCTTTGTTACTTACGTATAAGGTGCGTGCTGTTATTTAGTCCTTATCATTCATGTCCCTTACCTAATCATTATTTTGGAACAATAACTCCAAAGTCCGGCGATTTTTTTACTCTGTTGGAACAATGCCAATAAATTAAGCAGGTCTCTTTTACTATTTATTTATGGGATGAGTTCAAATCTGATCGAGTACATCTGTATTCTCCTTATAATAAAAGTGGTTACAAATTTTGTGACAAGCGCAGACATTCTGGGGAAGGCATGTGTTGATTATATCGATAGCAGTGTTCAACTGGTACTTAATTTATTGACCTCGGTGGAGTTTGAACGTAGCAACGAGCGAAATACCACTCAGCATTTAGCACGGCGTGCTAACGAGTCTGCCAGCTCGACGCCTTAATAATAATAATAATAATAATAATAATAATAATAATAGCCTCAAATGTTTGCCACAAGGGCAGCAATTTTGGGTGTTGGGGATCAGTCGATTACATCGACCCCGGTGTTCAACTGGTAATTATCGACCCCGAAAAGATGAAAGTTTAAGGTGACCTCGGTTGAATTTGAACTTAGAATGTAGCGATGGGCGAAATACTGCTAAGAAGGAAACCAAGATTGTTGATACTGCTATACCTGAGGACGCATGCGCAGGTGACAAAGTACTGGAAAAATGGAAAAATAAAAGTTACTAAAAGATGAAATTGCAAGTGTGAGGGTATTGAAGAGAGTAACTGTCATCTCAGTAGTTGTAGGAGCACTGGGAGTACTAACAGCCAAGTTTGAGAAATAATGTCAGGGAAATTGGAATTTACATGAGAGTAGAGCATGCTCAAAAAGTTATTCTGTTGGGGACAGCGAAGATTTTGAGATTGGCACTTAGGTGTTTATCGTAGAAAGAGACGCTCCTAGACCTTTGACAACACTCTA
The DNA here is from genome assembly GCF_001194135.2 of Octopus bimaculoides. NCBI lineage: Eukaryota > Metazoa > Mollusca > Cephalopoda > Octopoda > Octopodidae > Octopus > Octopus bimaculoides. The sequence goes on along the minus strand of NC_068984.1, from coordinate 47,486,692 downwards.
ACTCTTGTGCTAGTTAGCCGCCTTAATGTTAATAACGATGTTAATAATTTCCTGTGGGTACTCAAACGAATTGTTCTCACATTCTTACCGTCCCACTTGGTTTTGATACAATGCAGAGCATTCCATTGTTAATGTTTTCATTATATCTGAAATGTAGTCACATTTCAGTTCTATTATTTGCTACATACTAATGATAATTATTTACATTGTTATACAAAGAAAACCCTACGACCTGCGGCAGTACATATAATATATATATATATATATATATACCCAGCTTTTCCTCCCACTTGAACTAAAGAAAGTAAAATAATGACATAAAGTTCCCTCCAGCCTCAACTCCCCTGTACATGCATGTACAAAATAAAATAAAAGATCATCAGTAAAATTAATGATTAATCTCTTGCATTTTTAATGGCTACTTATGTTGTCAACAACACCACTTATATTTATTTACTTGATCCCAAGCACTTGACTCTTAATAGTTCCTGTTTCAAGTTTTGTTTTATATTCGTGTTCGTACTGAAGGCTAGGTTTTTCGGTTTTGAGGCTATATCTGGCTTGTTAGGAAGACAAATAGTCTCATTTCATTTAGTTTACAACTTCTAAAAATAATCTGAGAAAAAAATGTCGGTCAATCACTTTTGACGGCTATTGTTCGTGATTTTTATTTCCATATTAAAGTTAGATGAGAAGCAGTACTCGTAGCTTTTGTAGTCTCTCAGACTGGTGAGATCCATGTGTCTAGGATGAAATTATTCAATCCGTTATGTCTTGAAAAAGCTTCACGGGAAGAGTTTGTAATGGCATGCGACTATTGGAAGAATATTTGGCAAAACCATGTTAGTGTGCGATATAAGAAGTGGAGTAACTAGAGTAGGAGTTAACAGGCGTAGGGTGAGATGTGACTAAGGAGTATGCTGCCAACTAGTTCAAAGAGGCAGAAGTTATTGTTGTGATAGAAGACCCACAGAGAAGGAATTGTAACTCTTAGTTTTTGGTTGTAGCGTATTGGCAAATGATTTTTTGACATTCACTAGAATGGCTTTTGTTCATATGTACATTGATTCATCTCACATTAACCCTAAATAGTATTATGATGGAAGACAAGTCAGTGCTATTAATTTGTCTTTTATCCAGAAATATTTTTATCTCGTTCTACATTATCTAAATTTTTTTAACGTAGAGGTATTCTTTGACAGGGATTCGGCTGCTGTTTACAATATATCAGGTGATTTCGTATGATCTCCCTTCTTGGCTTGTACACTCTAGTTATTTGTGTACATAGGTGTAACTTTGTTCTATAGATATCGACAGTGTTACAGTAATAATTATATTTATGCTTTAGAGAGAGTCGAAAGCTGATTAGAGCTGACATATAGTATTTGATGACGCCAGCAGACTTAGTGTTAAGGATGCAATTGTGACAATATTATATATATGGCATCATCAAATCATTAAAATAGATGAATCAGTGAGGAAGCTTCTACGTGGCCACTCAACCCGCTGGAAATAACGGCCAAATCTTCTTCAAATGTCATCCTACTCTCTTGAAAAATAATGTCTTACTCTCTTTTTTTGTGCTGTCAAGTTAGGACAATTTTGATGACTTCCTTGACAAGTACTATATGTGCTTGTCATGGAGTTGTGTACTCCAAGAAGTACAAAGGTAGCTTCCCGTTGCCTTCCTCTGGGATCTTTCGCGGATCGGGAATCTTGCCTAAATATTTAGAATGTAATGATCTAGAGCAAATGGCGCTGCGTATTTCGTTCTGCACTTTAACGATTCCTTCATTTCACCGACCTTATCCATATTTTATCGAATTCGGAAGAATGAAAGGCAAAGTTGACTTCAACGGAACCTAAAGAGCTGTAGCAATCACGGCAAAGCAATTTATGCAATTTATACATCACGCCTCCTACTCTGCCTCTTCACCACCTTAATATAGTTTTAGATACCTCGAAAATAATTGGATGGTCACGGTTACAGAGGGACTTATTTGGTCCAGAAGCTTTCACGAACAGAGTAGACCTGTGACCAAATAGCAACAACAACAATGGTCAAGAAATTGAAGCAAAAGATAAGCATTCTTTGTCTCGATTGCACAAACAAATCTAGCAATATGACTTATCGGGATCGTCTATCACTGTACAAATTATGAATAGCAAACGTTGAAGATGTTAGATGATTGTTGTAATCCGGATTACAACCACCTTAGCTACTCTTAGGATATATTATCATTATTACGCTGTGTCTATTATTATAATTATTATTAGTAGTAGTAGTGGTAGTTTGGACAATTTCTATTTTGAGCCACTAAATTAAACTGTTTAGTGAAATCGTGTTGATTTCTCTTTTCGTAAAGACTTACTATAGTAAACAGCAAACATGCATGAAGACACTGCTTCAGCATTATTAACAGCTCCCTGCATATGCAATTTTAGCTTGCTCAGCAGATGTCGGTATGTCACATGTAAACAAGATGCTACTAAAATGAAACTTTTATTTGGAATATCCATCTTTCTCACCCCTACCTTTATCTTTCATTTCTCTTCATCTGTGTTCTCTCTCATTCTCTGTCATCCTTCCTCTTCTCTGGTTCACGCAAACACACACACTCATACATGGTATTTGTGGTTGTATTTTTTCTCAATAATTAGATTTCATAGTTAACTATACAAAAACAGAAGTTAACGTTTTTTAACCCCTCTCTCCTTCCTGTTTCCTCGCTCTCTCTCATCTAATTTACTCACTCCCAGAACTCTATCTTTTTTCTCTCTTATCCACTTCTATATCTTCTTCCATCTCTCTCCTCACTTGTCTTCCACTTTTCTCCCCATTTTATCCCTTCACTTCCGTTGCGCATTTTATTTTTTCCCTCGAGGATATAGATTTCACAGCTACAGAATTCCGTAATACTTTTCTTCTAGCACTCTAACAAGTCTTTCAGTGATGTATAATGAACTGTGCTGATATTTTGTTAAGGCAATGACCTATTACATATACAGCATAATGTTTCCAAAGTGATTATGTTTAAGCTACAAAACACATTATTCGACTACTGGATCTGTAGAGAAAAAAAAAAAAAATTGTTATTCCTATCGTTCGTAAACGACTGATTCCGTGTTAGAATGTTGGCTTAAACGTATAACTATCCAATGATTTATCAGTGAGAGATTTTTTTGTATTGGAAGTTGCTACTTAGCGTCGAGTCAGCGCTGATTAAGCATTCTTTGATTAAGAATATTCTGATCGTCACCATAGAACCATTTGGTAGAAAACCCTGGACAGATTACTTTAACTAGTGTGTGTTTTTTAGAGAAATTTAGCCGTTATATATTTATACGTTGAGTGACTACGGAGAAGCTTCCTCGTTGTTGTACTGATGGCAAATAATTATTGTAATGTTACTATTGTAGATACATTGTAATCTTGATATATGTTGGTTTACTAGATATAGAGTTTCAAGCAGTCCGTGTAATTATCTCAAATTTAGAAGATTTTCCGCATGGTGTATATGTTGAGTATTTCTATACACACAAGACACATTTTTTTCCAGAAGCCATGGTTCATGATGGCAAATGGTAAACTCTATCTGGTTTTGAAATAAGGCCTTTCAGTTTAATTGAAATGTCGTTATTGAAAAATACCAAATGGGATTTGGGTTTATTAAAGCTGAAATATTGAATCAATTCCTTTCTCTATTCAGCATTGTGATAAATTTATTTAGGTCTTCGATGTTCACATTTCATACGGGAACGCTCTGTTACATTTGGTACTCCATCTATGAAATTGTGATCTCAGAATTCAATTGCGAGTAGAACTCGTTAGCCTTGTGAAGCTTTATATCTGCATGGAAGAAGATTCTCAGCGAGAGAGAGAGAGAGAGAGAGAGAGAGAGAGAGAGAGAGAGAGAGAGAGAGAGAGAGAGAGAGAGAGAGAGAGAGAGGCGAGTGGATTAATTTTTGTAGAGCCGTTTTTATTTTAAACTTACATAGCGCATGTATGAAGAAAGTCAATTTCATTGTTGATTCATAAGTTTTAGACTCAGCGATAATAGAAAAAGTCATGTGAATATATCGAAAATGACTGACAAGGTGCTCAGTTAATGAAGTTTTAGAAATATGATATAATATAGAGCCATAATTTATCATCAAGCATTAATAAGGGAAGTTCATGTTTTCCATATCTTCACATGATTTTTTTTCCAGAAACAGATTACAGATTTGACTTTAACCAGAAATCGGAAACCTCAACTATGGTTCTTAAGTATATTTACCTAAATATTGTATTTTGACATAAATATAAGGTCATAAAATTGTGGAGGAAGAATTAAATAAATAACAGCCCCTATTTTTTTATTTATTATTTTTAATAGGCTTGCTGGGTATTTGCGACATCAGTGCTTGAAAAACACTGAAACTTTATATTCCATTGACAGTGAGATTCGGATGTTGCACCGCTATTAGACGTCTGCCACTGAGGAGACTAGGCAGGCCGAAATCCTGTGATCTAGCAGTCCCGGCGGCCATACCAGATGAGTATCGCCTGCTAATGATATGAGTGCTTTCATGCACCATGCTTCCATATGAGAATTCTCTCAAGCTAAATAACGCAGTATTCAGTGTTCTAACACAACATCCACGTTAAGTTGGCCTTAAAGATTACCTTTTGGTATTAATACTGCTTCTGTCGCAGTTAATTGTTTTTTATATTACTTAACCTAAGCTGCTAGGCAAAAATATCAGAACTAAAATGTCATATATATATGTGTGTGCACGCGCACGCACGCACGTACACACATACATACACTAAGAACTAACATGATCCCAGTGTGGATGCACATTGTCACTTTGAACCAGTAAAAGATTAGAAAAGTAGAAGTATATTAGATTTCATTTGGGATTGAAATAGCTACCTCTCACTCACATTATCTTCAGATTCTGTCAAAACTGAATTAATAACTTCGAGTTCCTACTGTAATTGGTGACAATAAAGCCTCCAACTCTGCATTGCTGCGAAACTATAGTGATCCGCTATGCCACGCAATACCAACATAAATTCAGAATATCAGATTTGGTTGGCATAGTTAAACATACTTCAGTTATGCTCCGAGGAAAATTTCTGAGTTGAAATATAAATCTAAACGAAAAAAAAAAGGAGGAGCGAAGCAATTAAATTAATACAAAATAGCCTCTGATGCGAATTTAACTCTTACTGGGGTCAGTCATTTATTAGTTAACGATGTAACTAAAATAACTAAAATACACTACTCTCTTCCGTTTCGAAGTAAAACTCGTTTATAAAATTTTGTCCTAGATCAGCCTGTGGTATAATGAACTTAAACAAATTCACAAATAAATGAGGGTCTGGCGGTATTTAAAGAAACCCCCACACACTCACGCATGCACACAAACACGCACAATCATACTTCCTATGTTTAAACTTGATAATGTTAAACAAGAACGCCATATCTCCCTCACTCCGAACTACTCGTTATTTTTTACGTTCATTTTCTCTCTTACAGTTTTCTGTTAATCGTTTTCTTTTTTTATATTTTCGTCTACTTTCTCTTTTAAGCGCTAATATTTTATCTTTCTTTCCCCCAAATATACTTGGCTTTTTGTGTGTGTGTGTGTGTGTGTGTGTGTGTGTGTGTGTGTGTGTGTGTGTGTGT
>NC_068984.1:47479677-47480629 GCF_001194135.2 Octopus bimaculoides | reverse complement strand
CTCTCCCTCTCCCTCTCCCCCACTCTCCTCTGTCTGATTTTCAAGTTCTCTCTCCCTCTCCCCCACTCTCCTCTGTCTGATTTTCAAGTTCTCTCTCCCTTACCCCGGAAATACCAGAGACAACCATTTACTATCAGATTATCACTCCTTGCTGTAATCTTCACTTTTCTCTCCTTTCACCCACCTTCTACTTTCCGCAGAAGAAAAAAATACAAAGACCGCCACTTTCATATGTATATACTGTAACCATCACCACTACTTTACCATTCTTAGCGCACCGCTGCCATCATCATTATCATCGCAACCACTACCACCGCCGCTATCCTCACCTCTATCACTACCGCCTTCAACACTACCACCACTGCCATCACTCCACACATACATAGCTACCACCAACACCACGATTGTGACCACAATCTCCAAACGTGCTCACCCCGCTCAATACTCGTAACCGCAACTATCAATCACCGTAATTTTCATCATCATTATCGTCATAACTGTCACCGTTTTAACCAGTATTCGAAATACTATACTCATACGATCAGTTCCACAACCAAAGCCACTATATCAAAAACCACATGTTCTCAACAACCGCAGCTGTGAACCAGCACTTCCAATGACCACAAAAACAACTCCATTAATAAATCTCTTTTCTTACCTTCCCCATATTTCTTTGTATTTCATACATTTTTTTTTTATTTTGTGAGCAAAATTATGATATATATATATATATAATAATAATAATAATAATATTAGGGACAAAATCCAAAATTACAGGTAAAAAACTCAATTAAAATCAATTTATAAAAAAATAAAATTAAATTGAGCCTTATAGATAAAGTATATATAAAATATATAGTTTAAGGGAAAATAACCAATTTTCAAGAACTCATCGATGAAAATCCACTATCACATATAGAAAAATTAATAATTAAAAGCACAATAAATGAGT
>NC_068984.1:47469964-47477469 GCF_001194135.2 Octopus bimaculoides | reverse complement strand
ATATATATATATATATACATATGTAGGACGGGCGTCCATACCGTTTACATCTCCTAGATTCACTCACATGGCATTAGTTGGCTGTAGTAGAAAACTGCCAGGTGAGAGAGTGAACTCGAAAACACGTATTTGCGAAGCGATCTTCTTGACTACACATCCATGACTGGTTTTAACGAATGCTAGAAAAGTATCCAATACCATAGTTGTATTTTTGTACTTTTTATTGGCTGATCGAGTAGCTTATTACTCTGGAATTTACCCGGCGTGGAGTTTGTCCTTCCTAAGGAACCGCCAATACATCGAGCAATCTTTAGAACTGGTGACTGGATCTGCATACATAAACCAATATATATTCTCTCTCCCTCTCTTTCTCTCTCACACATACTCACATACATCCAAGAACACATATACCCACAATCATTTATAAGCACGTACTTGTTTATTATATAAATATACTTGTAGTTTGTGATTACGCTAGTTATATAAAAGATCATGCATGATTATATTATATTTTTCCTTCTATGTAGGTCCACTATATAACTAAGTGCCTAATCACATATCTCAACTTGTGATATGTGATTAGGTTATTTATATAGATTGGAACTTTTTTTTTTATTCCTCACCGATTTTGATTAATCCTAGTAACACCATATTTATTAGCTTTTAAACTGCATAATAGACCCAAGAGTGTAAAGCTTCGTATAGCACACGAGTAGCCTCACAACTAATAAATACACATGTCCTACTTCATGTATTAATTTCTATTTCTCCCGTTTGTAGTACAAAACCTTGTATACGCGTGTGCGTTTGTGTGTGTGTGTGTGTGTGAGAGACAGAGAGAAAGACAGAGAGAGAGACAGAGACAGACAGACAGAGATTAAGTATTGCCACTTAGACTAGGGACCTGATTGAAATGTTTGCAGCAGAACTTTCCTAGACGCGGAGTTAAACCAGGTGACCAGTTATTTCTATGTCGTAGGATATCATTACGCTAACGTTTTAAGCTGGGGTCGGAGAGTGAAAGGCATCCGTTATCTTGAGTAATTACAATTAATGCTCACCTCCTCTTCGCACGTAAAGTACATCTCTGTCTTAAATCTACGTCACATCACTCGTGGACGTCAACTCCAACGTGAAAGTAAAATTCCCTCCAGGTTGTGCGAGATGACATTGTGCGTGCCAACACTGATTCTGTGCGCAATAGTGTGTCCCACATAATGCGGCAGTACTGTGTTCCGCATAAGATGATATACACAAGTCTTGCAGGCCTGACCATCAGGCTTAAACTTCTCCACTGGATTTACATCTAAGGCACATAAATATTTCTTTATCATTATAATAATCTTATATAAATGTTGATGCAGGCAACGAATGTAAATTTTGATTGAAGATTAAACTTATGATTTATTCAGATTACGTGTTGCAAACAAAATTTGGAGGCATGTATAAAAGAATCACAAATGAGAGTATTTAGTTGAGACCGAATGCACATTTCTTGCTTGATGGCACTGTGTACTGAAACTATGCTCCAGATACTAAATTATTATAACCCAATATTTTTGTATTACTCGAGATCCAAATTTAGTTAATTAACTCTTGGTTAATAAAGAAAACAAGATGAGCACCAATCAGTGTAGTGGTGTATTTTTCTTATGGGTTACTTTTGGACGCACTTATTCTTTTATATAAAGCAGCGCGCCAATTCGTGTAGTTTTCTTCACTTGGGTTTTGTGGGAAGCGTAGTTGATTAAATTGATTCCAATACCTCATTGTCATAATGCTCATCTTCTACTGACTACATCTTGCATTTGCCTGAGGCACAATGTTAGACGACCTACACATATCGCTTCATCATTAATGTCCTATGTTTATGAACAATTGCGGTATTAATGTCCCTTGTCAGACTTGACCGTAATTTTGAAAGGAGGCCACACTTAATCTTCATTTGATTTTGTTTCTTTGTATTATTCAGTTACTTAATTTATCGATGTTAAAAAGTAACATAGGTTGGCTGTTGATCTTACTAGGAATTTAACTCAGAACGTAAAAAGACCATAGTAAATGCCACTTGGCATTTTGTCCGATGTTCTATTGATCTATCAGTGCACCATCGTCTTTTACTGGTAAGCTCAGCACGTTTTGTGTTGTATGTCACATTAAACCACATTCTATGTTTCTTATATAGTATTGGTTCCAGTAAAATTCGACCTCGGTAAGTATAGGGATGCAACTAAATTCCACAAGGTTTTGTTACTGTGCCCCCCCCCCACCAGTTCTACAGTTATACTGCAGCTACAAACATACTTAAACAAATGAGTATGAACATTTCGTACCGCCCCTGTCGTCATGAATAAACAAGTGCTATTTTGGGTAATATCATGAACTCCATAAAACCATCAACATTTTCAGGCTCTTATAGATTTCATCAATGATCGTCAGCGGCTCCGTTTTTCACATCACCAACACCATCAATTTTGTAGCAGCCCAGCATCGCAAGCTTCGTTTTTATAACCAACTACAAACTACAATTCACATGCTTATCGTCGTCATCATTACAATCACTATCATCATAAACATTCTCCTCCTCATCACCATCATCATCATCGTCGACAATATTTTTCTCCAACCAACTTTCAGCGGTATCCACTTTTACCATCACAAATACCACTACTAGCTGAATATATCAGTTATCATTCTTAACATCAGCAGAATTCTTCACACATACGACAACTCCCTATCTCTACTACGGCCATCAGCCGTCGTCATCAGCATCATCATACTCAACCACAACAGCAACAACATTTCATGTCTCTTCTATTCTCTCCACCCTCACTCTGGCACAATTACCCATATTTATTACTAGAAAAGCAACAAATACCACCACAACTCCATGAATGCTACTACTACTACTACTACTACTACTACTACTACTACTACTACGTTTGGGTTTTCAGTAGAACGGTGTTTTTCACCGTTGTAACCGTATTATGTGTGAAAGGCAAATTGCTTCTCAACCACTCTTTCTCAAGGCAATGTTCTCATGGCCAAGTTCTTCCTCAGAAGTTTCAAATTCCTTCAGTTGAAACCATTTCTGTCATTTAAACTCAAAATTGCAGCATTGAACTTCAACTGGAGCAACAACTACTACTACTACTACTACCACCACCACCACCACCACCAGAACCAGTTAACCACACATTACTCTTACAGCTCTGCAGCGTTGCGACCAGCAGCATCAACACTGTTATCATATCACCACCGCCACTAGCGCCACCACCACATCAACAACAACATCACCGTCACGATAATTACCTCTGCTACTACTACTACTGCTATAATTCATGGCAGCTGTTATATTTACTTCCTGATTCTCTCGCAGGCACTTATATTCCGTGTGTATGTGTGTGTGTGTGTGCATACGTGCGTGTGCATGCGTTAGTGTGTCTGTGCGTATGTTTGTATTTCATTTGAAGGCATATGGTGGAGTTCTCTACAACCTTCCTCTGCCAGAAGCATTATTTATACAAACAATAACGATGTCTATATCTTAGTGTGTGTGTGTATGTGTGTGTTTTGTTTTTATGCTTAAATGATTAGGTTAACTTCTGTAGGAAGTCTAGTCTCTTGAATCCCCTCTATTCCACACATGTATGTATGTGTGTGTTATTGTAATTAGATGTCGATGGATCTATTAGTCTGTATGTGCTACCTCAAAGTCAAGCCTATAGATATCTAAAAATTGGCGTTTATAATATCTAACATCATCCTATAGATGACTGTGTAAGCGTGTGCGCGTGAGTGTTTGGCAGATTACATACATCTCCTTGATCAGATTTGGCCCGGAGCTAACAATTTCATTGTCAGTATAAACTTTCAGCTATTATTATGTGAAAGAAAAACTACTCGATGCTTCCTTAATAGAAATCAAAGATTACATCTGAATGTTGTAATTGTACTGGCCCCCTTAAGACTGCAAGCACACCACCATGAGTCGCAGTTAACTGTTTGTACTTAATATATGAACCAGGATAGCTATTCCGGTTTAAATATGTGCATAGCTTAGAATGTGTTAATAGTTTGTTTTGTTTTTGCTTTTAACTTTTTAATTTCGAAAATATTTACACCAATCGCAGCAGCCAAATCACTCTCAAATATTGCATTATTTTACATCCTGATTAAAATTCTCCCTGGTTCCATTTTATATCTGGGATTAAAAACGTAAGGTCAACCAACTGCTAGGGTTTGTTTCATTGACCATACTCCACATCTTATGGTAATAGGAATTATTTCTTGTATTTGGTGAAGGTGGATAATGTTGAATATTTCGTAGATGCGCCATGTTTGAGTAAAACATGAGTGCGATAAGTGTGAAACGGTTGTATGCACAGTTCTACTCGATTAAGGCTGCCTTATTCGTATCGGTGCGACTAAGCAACAACAATGTATTATATAATAAGTATCATTTCAAAAGTGAAATTAACCCCTTTCAGTGTTCTCTTCACTGGGAATCCAGCTAGGTTGACGGCTCTTGTTAGTCGACCAAATACTACTTGGTCACAGCAGAAAGTGGAATATCTCGAGGAGATGGGGACTAATTGGGACCTCTGCTGGACGGGTCGTCCAGGGGGGACCCAGGAATATACTGACAAATGCTACGTGATGCAACAGTGCATACACCCACAATCAACCTGACTTATTTTAATATTTTACTTTAAGAGAGAGGGAGAGAGAGTAGTACTAGTAGTTATTAGATTATATATAAATAATAGTTATCAAGGGACTGTAGATATTGTGATTTATAGATTATACACATAATAAACACAAAATATTCGACGTTGTCGTAGTTCATTAACAAAATGAAACAATGATTCGAGTTTGACAAGAAGATAATTTAGTTGTGGAAATATGTTTTCTTGATAATTATGTTGATAATTCATAAGCATCTAGGTGACCTCAAATGAAGATAATATATCTTTATAATGATTTTTTCCCAGACAATGTGCCATATATACTGTTTAATATTTATTTTAATTGTCCTTCCGTTTATTTACGATTCGAGTATCCTATTTGTTCATATCCTTCAGTCAATAAGCAGACTAAAAAATACAAAAACTGTTATGGAAACAATGATAAATAAACCGAATATGATGTGATAAAAAATGACACAAGCGAAGTGTTAAAAATAGTTCAATCAAAAAACTTCTTAAGCTGTGTAGTGGAACAAACACTCGGTTCCTGGTTCAATCCAATTAAGAATCACTTTGCGGACTCGTCTTCTACTATAGCTCCTGAGCGACTAATGTATTGTGAGTGAATTTCGTTGGCGGAAACTCTGCGGAAACCCGTCGAATGTGTGTATTATGTATGTGTGCACATCTTTGTGTTTTTCCCCTCATTAATTGACAAGTTTGGTTTGTTTACGTACCCGTGCTATTAGCGGTTTGGTGAATAAGTCCAATAGAATAAGTAACAGACTGAGCAAAAACAAATAAAATGAAATAAAAGTACTGTTGTCGATTTCGACTAGAAGTTTCAAAGTAGTGCCGCAGCATGGCTATAAATGAAACAGGTAGAAGTAAAGAAAATACGAAGCATATTTTACACTATCGAAATAAGTCTTGATTATGAATAGTTCTGACTGCCAACTTCGCTGTGGTGAGCAATACACTGTGTAATGAAAAGAAAATATTTGGATTTGCTACCTTTACGCCGATTAGTGATGTATAGGTTTAAATTCTTACTTTTTAACTTCCCTGATAATTCATATCAAGTTTTATTAGTCTTTGTGATGACATAAAACCTTAATACAAAGTTAAATATTGTAAATACTTTACTTATATTAACTTAATTAGATACTAGACTAACTAAATACGCAAAACTTCTCAATGAATTGAAATTGATCATTTTGTAGGAAGGAGAAGATAAACAAATACCTGGTGTTAACTCCTGGAAACTCTTGAACAAAATGTAGATGATTCTAATAAAATAAGAATTTTATAGAAATTTTGAATTCCATGCTTAGGGTGAAAATCTGATCTTCGTTAGCAAATGTAGTTACATATTGATATGCTCCAGTCGCATTAGACTTCACCAGCGAAGTATAGCTGTTTTTATAACACTTTGTATTCTAACTTTTTTCTACTTAAAATCATCTCTGTCTACTAAACAGACAGATGTGAGAAGTTTATGCTTAAAGATTAATTAGAACGTTACCTGTCATCTTGCGTGCAGGACTAACAACGGACACATTTTTCATCAAATATATCATTTTGTTTTTCCAATTTACTCACATGCTGGTCGGAATAGATTCTAGTGATATGAACTATACTGAAAAGATTTGTAGCTGAAAAGGTACAAGCTTTCTATATTCTACGCAGTGTTTTAGCTTGATTCTTTCACGCTTAGAATGCCAATCTTATTGAATCCGACAATGCCTCTCGTCTTTTCAAGCTCTACTAAATAAATACAAATCAAAGAATTGGGCCAGCTTAGTTTGATATTCCTTCTTCAAAAAGTTATTTCCGTGTGCCGTTCTTTTAATTGTATTATTTTAGTTGTTGTCGTTGTTATTTTTTCCACCGAGGTCGACTTTGCCTTTCCATCGTTTTGGAGTCGATAAATTAAGTACCAGTTGAGTACTGGAGTCGATGTAATCGACTAGTTCCCTTCCTGCAAATTTCAGGCCTTGTGCCTATAGTAGAAATTATTATTATAATTATTATTATTATTAATAATAATAATAATAACAATAATAATATAGAGAAGGTGGTGAGATGGCAGAACCGTTAGTACGCCGGGAAAAGTGCTTTGCAGCATTTTGTCCATCCTTACGTTGTGAGTTTAAATTCTGCCGAGGTCGGCGTTGCCTTTCATCCTTTCGGTGTCGATAAAATAAGTACCAGTTGAACATCGGGGTTGATGTAATCGACTCATGTAAAAATTTGAGATAATAATCATAATATTATTATTATTATCGTTATCATTATTATTATTATTATTATTATTTCTATTTTTATTATTATTATCCGTGTTATACAGGATTTAGGGACAACATTTAGTTACTTTTTTTTTGTTTATTCTTAGATCAGACATGTTACGTTATTTTTACCTTCTCAGTCCAAATTCCACTAAGGTCTATATTTTCTCTAAGTTCTACTTTTTATTTTTTAATCTTTAAAAAGTTGATAGAATAAGTGTTACCGAAATGGAGTTAATTAAATAGACTGTATTAGTTTTTCGTAATATATTGTTTTATGTCTATGCTAGAAATTATTACGTTTTACTGTGGAAGTAGTGTGCTGTAAGATACAACAAAGTGTTAGATTGAATTATTTTCAACATTATTTACTTCCGGCTGTAAATAGTCTGAGTTCAAATCTGGTGGGATCAACTTGGAAATTCCTTTATTTAACATTATCATTGAACAACTACTGAACACATGAATTGAAATTCTATCGTGTATATATACATATATATATATATATATATATATATATATATATATA
>NC_068984.1:47466692-47469686 GCF_001194135.2 Octopus bimaculoides | reverse complement strand
CACACACACACACAACACACTCTGCTTTACTGTATGAGAAATCATTGCTTTTTCATTTACAAAATTTTCATTTGTATTTAATTACTGTACAGCTGTTAAATTCAATGATAATGTGTTCAGTAGAAAACTGATAAAAGTGGTGGATTTATCTGTTGTATTAGGCAAAATTATATGGCTTTTCAATAATTCCATTATAGTATTTGTTTTGGATTTCGACGGTTTTTTAATTTTTATTCTTAAATTTCAATTTGAACAAACTGTGATATATAAAACATGTTATTTGAAAGTATTATGTTTGGATTAGCTGGGATAATTTTTATTGTAGTATTTTATTTGTATGCAATTAATGGGTTTGTGTTATTCTCCTTATAGCTAATTGTCGAAAATCAATCTTCACAGTCTTCTTTCTTCTCTTGAAGCGTTTTGGCATTCTGACATTTTGTTTGGATATTTATGAACAGCATTAGCAATATTAATTGAATAATTAAATTGTGTTTTATCTTAGGAAAGTACAAGTATATTATATAGCATATAAAATTACAATTGGGATTTTGTGATGTTCCTGCATTTTATATGTGCAGTTTCGGTGTAACTGGAGAAAATAGAAACCATCTCGCAGATTCTCAGTTCGCAACGTAGCTTATGTGTTGATATACGACGTTTATTACAAGTTCGAAATTAAATTCGCGTAATTGTTTTCTGTAGTTTCATCTCTGTAGGGCAGAGCTGATTGAGTCCTTATGGTTATTCATTGCAACCAGGGGGAGTTCGATAGTTCGTAACCTGTGAACTTGCAGTACATTATGACTATACTAACTTTCAAATGAGCCAGTCCAATAAACATAAATGCAATTCTGTACTGTAGAGCTGGACTAACTTGGCGCTGTAAACCGACAGTTGCAAAAACTCATGCACGATGGATGAAGCTTGTTATAAACGTTTCCAGTATGTTTATATATGTTCTAGGAAGAAAGCAAAGTTGAGATCACATCAGACTAGATGTTACAACATTCTTTTTAGATTTGAACTTGTGGTGAGTTAAGTTCAACTTGAATTATATCCACTTTACTCTATGTAATTAGTGCCGTAATAAAATGCGACGATGCTATCATGTTATGTGGTCAATGTTAAAATATTCTGCGATATGTTCAATTCATGATTGAATCATCTGCCTTCATTTCACAGTAATTTCCGGCCCTACAAAAATGCCTTAGAAAAATTAGATACTAGCAAGAATATAGAAAGATAAAAAGAATATGGAGAGACAGATAGGACAATACAAACGGGTTTTAAAACGAGTTAACAAAAATAAGAATAATAATTAAACAAATAAAATTCCCAATAGGAGGAGGCGTTTAAGGTCACTCACGGAAATATCCACAAAGGCGGGGTGCCTGACCAACAGAAAGAGCTCTTCTTTTATTTTTCATAGGCACATGTTCAAATTGAGTCCTTTCACACAGGTCATTTTTCCAACATGCACCCACCGTCCAACAAACTTGCTAGAAGGCAACATTTCCTTCTCCACACTCACTTTTCTTTTTAAGTGAAACTTCAAAAAGGTTATGAGAACTTGGCGAAAGAGGAAAGTGTATGCCTTTAGCCCTTTCAAACATGTCCACCATGCTACCTTTTTTGGTACAGCCACCAGATATATAAAAATTATCTGCCAATGGAGGGCGGCGGGGCAGTCTTCACTATGGATTCAGTTGATAGTCAGATCCGTCCCACACGTGACATAAACCCAGAGGTCAGCAATGCTCGGGCACTGGACAAGTACGTGCAGAACAGTTTCGTCGCTCTGCGCAGGCCTCGGCCGGTCTGGGCTGACAGCACATCCGTGCCTATAAATTTACCCCTTGGGCAAAAATTTAAAACCATTATTATTATTATTACCTCCGCCAAGGAAGGAGGTTATGTTTTAATCGGCGTGGGTTTGTCTGTATGTGTGCAAAATAACTCCAAACGTTGTGAACGGTATTTGATGAAACTTGTTGGTAATGACACAAGGAACAGATGATGAAATTTTGGTAGTGATCAGGGAATTTTTATGGATTCTTGAAGGATGTTTTCATTTGTTATACTTACTTTACATGAAGTATTACAGTTACGTTCTTTGGTTATCTCCTTTGTAAACACGTTCATCGCTTCCACGTAAACTATAGTGGCGTTGCTGTTTCCAAAGTTTTATTTTCGTTTCTCTATTGGTAATTTTACTCGCGTGTCTATGGACTCTTGAAGGATGATTGATACTAAACTGACCACTGAGGGATGTAAAGTAGGTAGGTAGGTTTAGTTTTGTAAGTAGACAGATACTTCTTTTATCTTTGCCAAGGTATCATCTGACCATCGTCCTTGGTGATTTCAACGTGGATCTCCTTGATTCCCCTAATCATGAGATCTTGACAACTATGAACCAGTTTGGGTTCGACCAACTAGTCCTAAAACCCACCACCGACTATCGAAGCCTCCTAGATCATATTTACGTGAACCAGGATCGGCGTCCACAAGTCACTGTAACCGACTGTTACTTTTCCGACAATGATGTTGTGTGTGTATCGCTCAAGTTTTAGGTAATTGGTGTTTCTTTTTAGTTGTATGGTGAAACTAGCTTGTTGTCATTGATGTATTATAACTGCTTCAGATGATTTCTGTTTTCAAAATGTTCTTTTTTTTTAATCATATGGCTGTGTTATTTTTTTTTAACCCCTCCAAGGAGGTTATATTTTTGCCGGCGTTGGTTTGGGAAATTGGGCGACTTTCAGCATGCGTGTATATGGGTGGAAATGAGCTGCTTGGGAGGTCTGCGCTCTACGAGTGCTTTTCTAGTTCTTCTTCTTCTCCTCCTTCTTCTTCTTCTTCTTCTTCTTCTTCTTCTTCTTCTTTTTCTTCTTCTTTTTCTTTTTCTTTTTCTTTTTCTTTTTCTTTTTCTTCTTCTTCTTCTTCTTCTTCTTCTTCTTCTTCTTCTTCTTCTTCTTCTTCTTCTTCTTCTTC
>NC_068984.1:47450167-47465573 GCF_001194135.2 Octopus bimaculoides | reverse complement strand
TGTTAGGTAGATTGATTTCTTGTTTGTATTTGTCAGCTTCCTTAAATACTGAAAACAGTTTTTTGTTTTGCTCGTGTTTTGTGGCTATTTGTATTAGCTTCCCTTGCTTCTGGAGTAGGTATTTTTGCAGTCCTATGGTGGTTATTTTATAATAGTTTTCTAGCTGTATAAGACCCCTGCCACCTTCTGTGCGTTGTATATATAGCCTTTCTATGTCAGATTTTGGGTGGTGCATCCTATATCCTGTCATTATTTTTCTTGTTTTCCTGTCTATTTTACATAGTTCGTTTAGTGTCCAGTTAAGGATGTTGTAGCTATTATTATTATTATTATTATTATTATTGGTATTATTATTATTTTTATTATCATTACTTTATTGTCTTTGCACAGCTTTTAACGCTGGAGATGTACTACGGTATCATCTGTTCACTACCAGTGAACTAAGGTAACACCTCTTATTCTTCGAGCACCATCCGGAGTATTCGAGCGGTTCCAAGCAGTGCTGTTTTCTGCAAGTGCTCTACTCTTATTGCAGCCCCTATTTGTTCCATGTACTTCTCAAGATTTTTACCCACTGTTCCCAGGGCACCGACAATTATCGGTACTACTACCATCTCTTTCAACGACCACAACTGCTTAACCTCCCAAACTAACCAGTCCTATCTATCGACTTTTCTTTCTTCCTTAACGCATACCTTGTCAGCTGGGCATGCTATATCTATGATCCAGCATCGTTTGATTTGTTTCTCGATTAACACTATGTCTGGTTTCCTATTTTCTACTTCATGGTCGCACTGAATCTTAAAATTCCATAGGATCTTTGCATTATCATTTTCAATGATGCCTTCGAGTTTATATTCGTACCACTTTTTTGCTCTGTCAAGTCCATACTCGTTGCAATGTGTCCAACGGGCAGTCCTTGCTATGTTGTCATAACGTTCCTTGGATTTTTTCTCGGTTACTGTCGTACGTTGACTGGTAATATACTATAAGGTTTCACCATTTTGTCCACAAATTCTGCACTTATTATTTTCTGATGTGCTGTCTGTTTTGTATTTTATGTAATTGGTTTTTAATGCTTGTTTTGGGGCAGCCCAGATTTGAGCCTCCATTTCCCGTTTTAAATCACTTTTAGTCATCCATAGCCATTTTTTTTCTCTGTCTGTCTTATATTTAACATCCTTATGAAATTGTCCAGGCATTCTTTTATTTATCCACCTATTTTCAGTTTCATTCATTCTAGAGTGCTTGTATAGTGCTTCTTCTTCTTCTTCTTCTTCTTATTATTATTATTATTATTATTATTATTATTATTATTATTATTATCATTATTATTTGAAGAGTAAAACTTGCGTATGAAAGTTTGAGATGTATGTTATTCAGTAGAAAGGATACGCTAATTCATTGGCCTTATGATCTTACAATCAAATTTAAGGTTATATTTAAAGTGAAACGAGTGAATTAAGCGTGTTTATTTGCTGATCAGATGAGGGAATTACTTTGGATGGGTTGTATTTTATCCTGACATAGTCACGTATTTCACTCAGAGAAAAGATGATTGTTAAGATAGCAGATATTACAAAAAAGTTACACTGTTAGACTTTAGATGTAGCCAATAACATGTTGAGTGCTTAAAACGAGATTCAGACCCGATGGCGATATGTAATTAATGACTCCTTCGCTAAAAGACATATTTATATTTAAATTAACTAATGTATAAGCTCATTAGCAGTGTGTTTGAAAGCATTGCTTCTTGAAAATAAAATTACGAATTTTGATATCAACATGATATTAATATCGTTTGTATCTGTAGACTTAGTGTTACGTTCTTATTGCAAATTGTGATAACACATTTTCAGTAAGGAGTGAATAGAACCATTTACATTTGTTATTGATATTCTTTTTTTTTCTTTTCTAGTGTTTCGTTTATGTAATCAAGCAAACAAAGACATTAGTTGCATTATCGATACCCAAACTCAATATTTGGGAACCAATGAATTAATAATTCTTTCATATTTGCTTATTTCTATATATCCTTTCTACTATATGTACAAGGCCTGAAATTTGGGAGCAAGGGATAGTTGATTTCATTGACACTAGTACTCAACTGATACATAATTTATCAACCCCGAAAGGTTGAAAGCCAAAGTCGACCTCAGCGAAATTTGAGCTCATTTCGCCCGGCATTCTAACGATTCTGCCAGCTCGCCGCCGCCTTATTTCCAAATATCAGTATTCATGTTTCTTGTAACGTTTGGTTTATAAATCATATTCCGGTCGTACTTGAAATTCTTAAATACCTTGATGCTGTGTAATGTAACTAGAATGATTCGTTCCAGCGGATTTCTTTCGGCTCTTAGTTCTTAATCAGTGAAGCGGTTCACCGCATTGCTGAAGATTAATACAGTAGATTATAATGATGATATCTATTACAATACCTCGCGACAACACATTTGATATCTATTACAATACCTTAAGACAACAAGAGGAATATGATGGTGGATAAATAGAGACCGAGTATATTACTTGGATTTGTTTTAATCGATATAGGAAATATATGTCGTGCCGACTTTGTGAGGATTTGAACGAAAACTTGAAACATTGACAATAACTTATATTGTTATGATAGCACGTTGGAGGAAAGATTTTTTTCTCAGTTATATCACCACATGATTTAACGGTACTTTGTGCACTTAACCAGAAGAGAAAAGTGGTAAAGTTATATTCGATGGGATTTGAACTCAGAGCGTACACGAAACAACTAAGCGACAACATATAGTTCGTTCGATTCTCTAATGATTCTGTCATTTACCATTGTAATAAGCAGCAACGAGGCAACCAGTGATACCTACTTTTCTTTTTCAGGGCAAAAGAAAAACTTTTTGTGTCTAGCATAAACAAATACATTCATGCATGCGAGAGTGTGTGTGTGTGTGTATATATATATATATATATATATATGATGTATGCGTGCTGTGTCTTACGTCAAGGATTTTGATATCCATGGTAATCCATTGCACTGAACTTCAGCCTAGTGAATCTGTACACATTACTCAGAGTTGATGGTGCTCGCATTGTTTCCGGTACATTACATCGAACCAAGATAAAAGTTTATAACGGAAACTAATGCTACACTGCTTTGCTTTAAGATAAATTCTTTAGGTTGGCAGAATGGAATTGGATGCCTACAGGATGCGGAGAGGATAGGCGGAAAGATATATAAGTGAAATATCAGCAAAAAATATTTATTTTAAATGAGTAGCGAAAATTCACTTCTCATGCACGCACACACACACACACACACACACACACACACACACACACACAAAAGAAACATTATTATATAAAGAAAATGCATATTTATTTGTGTGCCTGTGTAAGTAATATATATATGGTGCTAAGTGTAAAGAAGCAATGAAAACGCTTCATGGCATTCAGGTTGGTTAAACATAACCCCATGATGAATTTCTGATGGGTTCAGATTTAGCTCCCATTCCGTTTTCGTACACTGATAAAAATGTAATTTAAAATAAATTTTTTAAAAACCACATGATATAACTAGAAGATACTTCATTTCTCTTTGTCTATGAAAAAATATATTTCGAAATTAAATGTCAGAATTTGTCTTTATTTTAATTATTAGTTAGAGAAAGAAAACATCAAGTCTCCTGAAGGGAAGGGAAGATAATTTTATAGAAATTATGATTTAGTCTTTTAAAGTTAATTGAAATTTAACCAATGTTTGCAAACTGTTAGACCTCATGAACATAGGTTCCTTGATCAGTTAAAGATTTTGACAGAAAGAATAACAAATACCAGAATGTAGACAGGGTGTTCAGTGCACTACTGTACATACGATTATGAGATGAAAGGAATCATAGATTATACTGTGTAATGCGATTTTTGTCCTTAGGTAGCAACTGTTATTTCCTATTTGCTACCCCTAGAAAGTATGAAAAGTTGTTAATATTGACTTCAGATTCTGCTTTTGTTGCATTTATTCAAACTCCAAAGAATCCATCTCAACACATGTCTATGATTCTCCCCCTCTTTTACTGCTCATGATCAGAGATGCACATATTATCAGCCACTAAGTGACATGCTCAAGTGCTTACGGTCAAGTAACTGACAAGCAAATATGTGGTATTGAGCAGAATATTTGCTATAACGATATTTCTCCTTCAGCACTTCATCGCTGAGTATGTCTGAAATGTAATGGAAATTAGGCCAGTTTCAAGACATTGATGTCCAGCTCACAAAAGCAAAGGTTAAAGGGAATAGTAGCCATTTCCTTTGATTTCTAGGCAGAAGAAAACACTTACTGACTAAAAAGAAAAAGAAAAAAAAGACAAATTTCGTTACACGATGCTGCTAGTTTATCCCGTTGAAATACCAGGTGAAAATATTCATACTTCTATTTTGATGCATTAATTTATATACAGTTATGTAATATTACTTCATTTAATCATAGCTTTCGATTATGAATTTGATTTTGTTCCATAGTTAGTGATATATAAAGTGTAGCACTCATTATGTTGACGATTATGTTTTAGACTTTGATTTCAGTCCGTAGTTAAAGACTGTTAAAAGCGTAACACATGATCACGTGTCGTGACGATATGTGCACGATAAATAAAATGGCGTATTATGCATAATCCTGTATTTAAATGTACAGCATATGAAAATATATAGCTTCTATTATTTTGTTTGAACTAAAAATCGATGCTTAAAATATACAAATTACTTTGGTAAATATAATCACAGCAATTTTTTCAGAATGTTTGAACGTTTTCCTTCTCATTTTCTAAAATGTACACTCGTATATCTCTACAAAGGTGTAAACATTTATACATATGTTGGTCTTATGGCAGTATCCGACAAAGATTGCCTGCCAGAAGTTTAATCTAGATGGGATTTACAATTACTATAAACAAAAGTAGTTCGGGAATAAATTTTGTTTAGAGTATTGGGAATGCTGCGTTGCGGAAGCTATCTCTCTTCCACCGTCATCACCTCTTAGCTCTTTGACCCCTCACATATACGCATGTATTTAAATCTGTCAATATATGCACATGAGTATGTACAACATATACACAATGGCACACTTACATATATACAATATGTGTATCTATATACATATATGTACATATGGCCACGTGAACACACCCGCGCGCGCACGCGCGCACAACAGACATATACACAGAAAACGCGTGTATTTGAAGTTAAAAACTTATTTAGGTTTAAGATATGAATTAACCTTATAATACCCTATTGGGTACATACATTTTGTACATAGTGAACACTCCCAATATACACAATGTTTAACACACATACGTATGTGTACGTGAGAGAAAGAAAGGAAAAGGTGTGTGTATTTAGTTTTACTGATTTACATCTTGAGTTCAAATCGGAAGAGATTAACTTTGCTTTTCATCCTCTTTAATTGAGAAAATAAAGTACTTCTTCAGGAGCGAGTCGATATGATCGACTGTACACCTTGAAAATGATGGTTTGTGCCTAATCAGTAAACTGCGAGAATCGTTAGAGCGTTGAAAAAAACCCCGCCATATTTGTTTCAGGATTTCCCTTCCGAGTTCAAATTCCGCCGAAATCAATTTATCTTTCTCCTCCCCGGGATCTATTAAACTGAGTGCCAGTCTAGCACATGGGTCCATGGTTTCAACTAACTTTTCCCTTCAAGCCTGTTGGCCTTTTGCTAAAATTTGAGACAATTTATGGCAACGTGCTGGCAGAATCGTTAGCGCGTCGGACAAAATACCTAGCGGTATTTTCTCCGGCTCTTTAATTTCTGAGTTTGAATTCTGTCGAGGTCAACTTTGCTTTCTATCTTTTCGGAATCTATAATATAAGTACCAGTTGAGTACTGGAGTCGATGTAATCAACTTACTCCCTCCCCTCCAAACTGATGGCCTTGTGCTTAAATTATAAAGAATTATTATAATTATTAACTGTGACTTAAAAGTTGTCTGTAGTTCAGAGGCTAAATACTTTGCAATATTCATTAATGGAACCTGATTATCCGAATGAGATGTGTGGATGGCATTTTAATCGGATAACTGCTCTGAGTGTAAGCAAAGGAAATCATACTGAATAAAATTATGGGGCCTATTTATTTTGTCTAGATAATCCTCTCTCCACATAATTCATGTTTGGATTACTGAGATTTGATAGTAATTGATATATGAAACGGGAAAAATGCCTTATAATACGTAGCCATAAACATGGTTGATATTTAAGAAAAATTGACTCGGAGAGAGAGAGTGTGTGTGTGTGTGTGTGTGCGTTTGTGTCATGTTCATTGAACAGAATAATATCCATTGCAGCGCGCTCGTGCGTGTGTGTGTGTGTGTGTGTGTGTGTGATGTGATGTAAGAAATGAATGAAAGAATGTTTTTGCAGAAATACAAATCGCTGTCTTGTTCTTAGAGAAGTCGATTTGCATATTCATTAAGAATAAGAACGAATTCTCTGTAATTACATGATCTAGTTCATGCTTTACTACATAACATATGTTCTGTCACGGCTGCTAAGAAATCTTCTCCAAGTTCGTGCAATCGTTTGATTGAATGAGCAACTAATTTAATGCCAGCTCCACTGGAGACGACATGCTTTTCTCTGCTTCTTTTTCTCTTATCACTTCACCATTTTTTTTTCAAATGTAGCGTCTGTAATCTTGTATATTTTCTCAGTTTTACAAGTTTGCATTTATTTGACCCGTTTGTTTATGATTAATGTTGTTCTTATTGTTGTTTATCTTATTTATTTTTTATAGATTTTTTTTCTTTTACTGTATCGGTTACATTTACTGCACAAAGAACCAGATTTATAGTAGACAGCGAGGAAGAACGACAAAAAGAAAAGAAAGAAAAACATATGTACACTTGAGATTATTACGACTGTATGTTTTCGGTGAACCGAGTCCGCGACACAAATTTAGGATTCCCATTTGGAATTGCTTCACATACGTCTCTAATTTAACGTCACGATTTCTTATCAGACATTCCTATAAAAACCTGTAATAACAAAATCTGTCTGAAATGTAATTCGTCTACATCCATCCATTCATGATGCTACTACTAATACTGTTGGGTATTGTGTGGCTTTTCCTTTTCTTTATATATGAAGTTGGAGAATGTTATGGTAGCATTTCAATTTTCTACAGCATCTTTTATTGAGGTACTTTCGTTAACCACTTCCACAAAGCCCACTATGCATCATCCAATGGGCTTTCCCAAGATCATTTTAGTTACATGAAATGACAGTAACTAAGATGTTTCAACCAAATATCATTGCCTCAAGATCTTGCTAAATCTGTCCTGCTCTTTCCGATCTACGGACGAACTAGGAGAAAATTGTAGAGATAGAAAGATATAATTAATGACTGGACTGTTATTAAATGTGGCAATTTTCGAAGAAATAACAAAGACAAAACAGTCCTGAAGTCGAGAATATTTGCATGGTAGCCATTAATGGTACCCCATTGATTTCATATTCCTTTTTAATGAAAATGACCAGTGATTTCAAAAAAATTGAAGAAATATTATCGTTTTGTAGTTGATAAAATAAAATACCAGTGAAGTACTAGTGTGAATAGCTTTGGCGTATCCCCTCCCACCAAAATTGCTGCGTTTTGTGTCTGTCATCGTCAAAGCGGCGAACTTACAAAAATCGTAAGCGCGTCGAACAAAATGCTTACCGTCACATATTCCGGCTTTTTTCGTTTTAAGTTATAATCCGGTCGAGATCAACTTTATCTTTCAACCTTTCGGAGTCAAACACTTAGGTCGATGAGATTGACTTGTCCTCCCCTCAAATTGCTGACATATGCCTAATTTTTTTTTTAAATCATTAGCATTAGTGTTATAAGTGGATTGGTAGAGTCGTTAGAGCACCGGTAGGAATGATCTGTAAGTTTCCTTCCGACTCCTCCCCACATTCTGAATTCATATGTCGCCGAATTCAACTTTGCCTTTTATCTTTTATATACTACTCCACTACTAGGTCGGTAGTATCGACTATACCTTGCGCTCTGAAATTGATCGTCTTGTATCAAAATTCGAACCAATTATTGATATTATTATTGATGCATTGGTGCAACAATTATAACGCCCCAAAAATGTTTTGCGCTAATGGAGTTCAAATCCTGTTGCAATTAATGATAACTTTCATTTTTTTGTGGTCGATTAAAATACTAGTTAAGTAATGGGGTAGAGGTGTGATAATGTATTTTACTGGTTTCTTACCCGAATTTCTGGTTCTGCGCCTATTGTTAGAAGTTAATATTCCGTCAAAAACGACTTTGTTTCGTTTTCCATCGTGTTCTGTGATCAACTACCAAACAATAGCATAGATGTACCGAGGGATTAATAATACTTTTAGGTGTTCATTTTGTCTTCGACTTCTTAACAGACATTCCTATAAAAACCTGTAATAACAAAAACTGTCTGAAGTGTAATTCGTCTACATCCATCCATTCATGATGCTACTACTATTACTGTTGGGTATTGTGTCGCTTTTCCTTCATTTTATATATGAAGTTGGAGAATGTTACGGTAGCATTGTGTGGAGTCTATTGCTTTTTATCTTCATGCTTTGTACACACACATACACGCTCACGTATATACGTGCATGTTTCTGTGTGTGTGTGTGTGTGTGTGTGTGTGTGTGTGTACGCGCATGATTTTTGTGTACAAGCCATGAACAGAAACAACGAAATTTTAACTGAAGTATCATTCGATATAGTCAAATTTAGTATCAAATTTATTTTTGCTAAAGAAATGTTGACAGTGACTTCGAACTTTCGACAATTTGATGACGCCGATCTCAGCGAAATGTAGAAGTGACATGTCTTACACCCTCGCACCCATACACACACATACACTTACACACACACACACACACACACATGTAGACACACTGACATACACGCTTACTTCTGGAATCATTACCAGTGTGTCATCTTCTGTCCCACCGACATTACCTCCATATTTGGTGAATTCCACCATCACAACCGTCTTTGCACTTATTTATGTTTACTCTTTCATTACCACCAACACCACTCAAGCCACTACTATCACCATCATCATCATCTTAGGATACTCCGAAGATTGGAGTCGAATACATTATTGTGCGTGTATGTGTGTGTGTGAGAAAGAGAGAGAGTGTGTGTGTGTGTGTGTGTGTGTGTGATTTCTGTCTATTTTACAGAAATCTTATTTGTGAATGTTGTATTTTTGGAGATTCTTAGAGTTTTGGAAAAGTATCGGATGGAGGGATAATGAAAGGAGACAAACCTACACACAAGCGTGCACGCACACACGCATTCATATACAGACACGTCCTCATTTGTAGAATATAAAACCTCATTGTAAATAAATAACTGAATTGCTTCATTAAAGATCAAACGAAAGAGAAATTTTCTTCGGAATTTTTCATTAACTCCGAATCTGAAGCACCCATCCCTCGTTCACACTATTTTAAGATTTTCTGTCACCTTCAACACTATCTTCCTCGCCTCTGGAATCGTTAAGATAAACATAATTTATTTTGAGCAGTATCATTCCGTGTATGCTTGTGTGTGTGTGTGTGTGTACGCGCGCGCGTCCCTGTCTGAGTGTGAGAGAAACAGTAGTAGTTGATTGAACGCAAAATGTACAACTATGTCTAAAAGAAAACTTACTGTAATTTTAAAATGGCCTTCATTGTGGGCATTTCATGGTTCAAGGCTTCATAAGGGCTAAGATTTTTTTATAGAGAACTGGGAATCCCGCTGCCTGATGATTCCGCATCTAAAGGAAGCCATTAGTCATAGAACATAATTCCTTTCTTTTGATTCTATTTAATACATATATATATATTTTAAAATTCTTTCCTCTTTATTTTTATTTTTCTTCTACCCTTCTCGAGCACATTTCCATTTTTATACGCTTCCTATACTTTTCTTCCCCACTTTCCTTCTGATGAAGCACACATATCAGAAACGTTAAAACTTTTCCCTTGTTTAAGCATTAAACTAGAACAAGTTGTAACATAATACAACTTGTCCATTTCTATGTTGACTTTTCTTTTAGACCGTTTTTTTTTTGTTCTTTCACTGCTCCTTGCATTGCATGTAATCTCAAGCATTTCTCTCTTTCATCTTTTTTTCCAGTCGTTTTCTCTTCTTCCATGTTCTCTTCTCTCATTCTTCTTACCTTTATTTTACACATATACGAAAATTATCTTAACGTTGTTTTTGAGTGTTGAACTAATCCGGTATTTGTAAATAATTGTCCCTCACATGTCTATTGTATTTTATTTTTGTCATTGCCTCCGCAGAATGCTTTTAAAGTTTACGTGGACCTCTCAACTCTCTATTCTTCATTGCGACTTGCTTTACACGTAATGTCTCTTGTCACTCTATTTCTTCATTTTTTCTTCATCTTCTTTTAATTTTCTTCTATTTTATACATATATGCCAAGCACTTCCTCTTTTCTTTCTCCTTTTTTCTCTTTTTCTCTTTCTTCTTGCTTTATGTCTATACTTTTCTTCTGGTGAAGTACTAGTGCCCGAAACGTTAAGACTTTCCTTTTTCTTAAATGCTCAAATAATATTAAGTTTATTTTGTTTTTCTGCATTGCCTTCGCGATATATTTATATTTTAGTTCGATATCGGAGGCATGAAGTTCAGTGCTGTGAAATTTTATATTTCAGCTATAACAAAAATATTTTGACTTTCTAAATTCTGCTTTCTTATACCTGTTTATATTGAAGTCATGAGGTTCTAGTGTGTACACTTATACATACACTCGCATAAAGGCACACATACACTCACACACATACACAAACATACACACAAATTCACATGAAAAATTATATCATTTGTTTGTGTAGAATCGCGTGCATGTATGAATGAACGAATAGAAGTCTATAAGTATGATGTATGTATGTGCAAGTATATATGTGTGTGTATGTATGTGTCTATATACTGCTTTTTTTATTGCACATGAACTCCCAATATTAACGGAGTAGTGCACTCAATTCATTGATCGAATGGCTTGTCCGTCTTGCCAGCGAGGAAATTTCAACTTAAAAGCTAAGACGGTATGAGGAAACGGACATCAGTATCCTGCAGTTCAGTCTGACCTCTACATTGTGGAGGAGTGAAATCCGAGCGACCAGAGGCTGCAAAGAATTTCAAGTGCCCACAGGCCGCTAAAGCAAACCATGCTGATAGAGATGGACACTCCGAGCTTAACACTAGGTTTGAAAAGGAACCGCATATAAAAACAAAATGTATGCGGTCGGAAGACGTAGCCCAGCAATGTCAAAAAGAGGTGGAAAGTGATGAAATCGAAGCGGTAAAGAAGTACGTCTAACTACAGCATACGATAAATATGCGCTGAGATATGGATCCTGAAATCTCAGAATAAGGATAGAATGGAAGGTATTGACAGACAGCAGATGAACCTGTGCAGTTTCCGAGTTGTATCTACGATATATGAAAAGCCCACTTTGAGAATCTCCATCACAATGGCAAGACGATATTGCTAAGCAATTTGGGTCAAGATGGAAAATAATGATGCTATCATGACACAACAGGAAACGCATTGTGACCAGCGGTGTATAACAGCATCTGAGGATCTGGTCGATATTGTGATAGTATGAAACTGGCAATTACTACTAAGTTTCGCTTTGACTTGGCTCATTCAAACGGTACCACGGTTAAACTTCGAAGTCACTGCCGATGAAATTAAAATGTACACATACACACTCACATACACGCGCGCGCGCCTATGTGTTTGTATGTGTGTGTGTGTGTGTGTGTGCACATGTCTGGATATATGCATATAGACGTTCACCACACATACATATCTATTTGTTGGAGAATTATCTCTGAGAAAGCTTCATTTGTCTTTCACTTTGCGTTCTATCTTGTCCTGTAATTCTTCCCTATTTTCATTTATTTCTTCTTACATTTTTTTTCTGTTTTCTACCCTTTCCTCTTCTCTACATTTTCTGTATTTTTCTTCAACCATTCTATACTGTCCCATTATTCTCCATTTTCTATTATTTTTTTACATTATTTCGTCTACTTCCATTTTTTGTCTATTTCTCTCTACTCTCTCACTATCGTCATCATCATCGTCGTCATCATCATCGTCGTCATCATTTTCGTCTTCTTTCATTCATTTGTATTTTTCTTTTTTGGCTTCTTTTTCTATTCTACTTTCCCTTGTTTTCAGACTATTTATATCATCCTGAAACAATTTCATAGATTCTTAACCATATCTTTTTGACCTTGATATGATAGCTTGAAGGAAGAACAGAAAGCTAGGGGAAGACAAGCGGATATATATATATATATATATATATAAATTTAAATTTAAAAGAAAGAAGTTAAAATCACTAGCATAACAACCATAATATTTCCCAGATTATTTGGTTTCCGGTATATATTTTTAAAAAATTATTTTGCTCCCATTTAGAAAAATTTTGAAAAAAAAATAAAATGTTTCATCTCGTGCTTCGAGACCTGTCATTAGTGATATACTTCAGTACTTGTGCGAGCGCACATGCGTATCAATGATAGTGGTCGGGTGAGAAAGGGTGGGTGACAGAGCTCAATGATGTGTGCCTATAAGTGATAAGAAGGAAATATTTACGTATATGTATGAGTATATATATTTGAAAAATTAATCTTTACGAGGTTGTTTGTTGAATGCATGCATACATGTACTTGAAAACGTATTTTCTGTGAAAATTATTTCTTTTTTTTATATATTATTCTTTAAAAGCTTCTATAAAGAAGGATCTTGTTTCTAAGAAATGCAGCTCCATCACTGGAATTTAGATGACAACAACAGTAAATACTGGCATCTCAAATTTGCCATGCATATTTTTTCTGCTTCTCGTTCAGGTTGAATTAGTTAAGTACATATTTGAGAATCTGTTTTGTTGCCTGGAAACCATAGTATTTATTTGTTGTTTTTTGTGTGTATTTCGTCTCGAATAGCCCAATGATTATGTAAATTTATCATCTGTGCAAATGTAAATTTATCATGTGTGCTGAGAAGTTGTGAGTTTATAAGCTGATGGTTCTTAATTCTTTTTCTTCGCTTATGTAATGTATATTTTTCGTGTATGGTTATATATTTGGATGCACCTACATTAGTTGTCATGTTTGTAGTTTCTGCGTACCTTCTATGCGTGTGTGTGTCTGTGTGTATATACATATATGTATCTAAATGTGTATACTTCTGTATTTGCGCGTGTATATATATATATATATATAATATATATATGAATATGCTTTTGTGTGTATATATATATTTATATATGAGGGGTATGCGTTTGTGTATATGTATATGTGTGCGTGTGTGTTTGTGTATATATATGTTTGTGTATGTGTAGCTGTGTGTATTAATATAACAACAAAGAGTCTCAAACTTGACACAGCAACTGAACAGTCAGTTCAATTGCCAACAAACTCTAGGTTTTGTTTTAGCTGAAAAATGCTTTCTTTACTTTTGGTAATTTGCTAATATATAGAAAAGTTGTTAATGCAGAATTAATGCATACCACTGTCTATATTAATATATATATGTTTGTATGTGTGGATAGATAGATAGATAGATAGATAGATAGATAGATAGAGTTCAAATTTGTAGAAAAACAAAGGCTAAGGCAGGTGTAGGAACAACCGAGAAAAATGGTAAAGTTATTCTTACGTTTCGAGCCTACGCTCTTCAGCAGAAAGGAATAAGAAGAAACAGAGAGAGAATGAAAATATAAAGCGTGTTGAGTTCAGTGGTCAAACATAGGTATGTATATTTCCCTTATCGTATTACAACATGAAAAACAAATTTAGAGAGCCTAATCCCATATATCAAAATGAATATGATGATTAAGGATGGATTAGATTGGATCATGGATTAGCTGAATCCTGTCCGATCTTCCATTACAAACAAGAACAAGGAATTACATCATAAATTTGTTTTAAAACAGGAAGGTTTTATATTGTTTTCTAAGGTCAGTAACAAAGTGAAGTTTAATTTACAACTCGTTCCAATGTGACGCAGTTCTGCATACTGAGACTTGTTAGTCTTGCTTTCATGACAGTATGGTTTGGAGCATTTGATTATGGAACCAGTGCTGGTCTACTTGGGTTATGTGGTGGATGTGCGTGGATGAGCTTGTGTCTAGAAGGTTAAGTAGCAATTAAAAGTTGTTTCAAATGCCATGGAGTGTATGTGTCGTTAGAATAACATCGTTACTACGAGAAGAAAAAATGTGAGAGGGTGTGATATAGCTTTGTCGACACCTGCTGTGCTAGAAATCTCCAACAGGAAACTTCAGATCCAAGAAGCACTACGGGATTTTGTTGCTTACGACTGTTTTCATTTCCTTTGAGATTTTTTTTTTCTTATGGGATATACTGCCGTAAGTTAAGTAGATTCGAATCGATACCTTTAAAGAAAATAGAAGTCAACTAGCCACACGCTTAACCAGAGAGAATCATTAACCTCGTATAAAATGTCTGTACCAAATTTTAGTCTTTGTAAAGATACACATGCGCACTCACGAACCTCGAGAATTCGACTTACATCATTTATAAGGCATCTTTGTTCTTTTTTCCCCACAACCTGGTCAAAAATATCTCCGATTAAAGTTCTTCTAACCATGACTATCTCATGTTTTGATATAGCTGAGTAGCAGTGACTATTGTCCGTGTCATTGCTTTTCAGAACTGTAGTATGTGATTTGGAGAGAATTCGGTTACTATATTTAGCATATTAAGTGACAGCATAGAAGCTACCTATTTGACTCGAAAATCCATTCCATTTATGTGCGTGAATCTCCTTTACATATATTTTTCATGTAAAGATATTTTTTTTACATATGTGTACTATATCTATTGCATCTCTCTCTAGCTCTCGGCTATCTGTTTGCTTCTCTTCTCCTTCTCTTTTCCTCTTTCTCTCTCTCTTTCCCTACAGACATGCAATGAAATATAATTGTGCCTAAAAAGAAACATACTCAACGTCGAATAAATTTTTCATTTCCCAATTTTATTCCCTATGTTTATATATGTTTCCTTATTCATTTATGTTCTTTTGCTTTGTTACCTAATTTTTTTTTATCTTTGTGATGACGGTGGCGCATGCAGCCTATGTTTTTTCTACTATTTCTATCTGGCGGGCATATGTGCGGTACGAGTGCAGTTACGATGTTTTGAATGAAGTTTATTGAAAAATGAAAAAGAAATAAAAATATCAAAAGACATTATTATTATTATTATTATTATTATTATTATTATTATTATTATTATTATTATTATTATTATTATCATTATTATTATTATTATTATTATTTACTGCCTACGGCAAAACAGCTGACTGAAAT
>NC_068984.1:47446607-47448070 GCF_001194135.2 Octopus bimaculoides | reverse complement strand
TATATATATATACATATATATACCATGGCTCTTAACATACGGGTAAATAACCTGTGTGCGCGTCAGAAGTTTCAACTAATATTTCACGGGCTTTTATTTATAGATACATCAACATTTGAGCAAATTCGTAAAAATGCGCGTGTACTCACCCCCCCCCACACACACACGAGCTTATTTAAACATATTTGTATGGTGCCTCGAGTATATCTGCTGCCATTGTATGTATGCGTGTTGTGCGCGTGATTATAATCAGCTGTTACATTTCAACTTCAGAAACGTCATTAATGTACTTGACAGTGGTATGAACGTCTATTTTACTCAGCCTGTCTTCTTTAAATTTGATCTACACGTCGAACATTTGACGAGTTCGATATGATTATTTGTCATTATATGCAAGTGTGTGAGCGTGTTTGATACAGAAAATTGATGAGTCAGACTAACGTGTTTTAAATATGTAGACACGGAAAACTAATGTTTGGTTCAATTTATTTTGCAATTTTACTTTTTGCTGCATCTATCCAAGTATTCTTCCAGTTTGTTGCAATAACGGAAGCATCTTGGAGAGCAAGCTTCACTTCGAAATGATGTCTGTTCTCTAAGAAAAAAAAGGTTTATTACAATGGCATTAACGGAGGTTAAAATCATGAATCTGGTGCGAATTAAAATGGTAATGCTCATCTCTTTTAATAGCTATGTGGACTAATATATTTGAACTCAGAACATTTAGATAAGGAGCCATCGTCGATTTTACAAAGCTATTGTGGTTGAATACGATGTATTGCATCTATTATAGTGTACCTATTTACAGTGAATAGAACTAAGCCGTGCAAAGTGGAGTATCTTGGCCATGAAAAAACATGATCTCTTTGTCGGGATACACATCATTGCCCCTACGCTGATAGCTTAGTCGACTCTGCTATCTTAGTTCTTTGAACAAATATGAATTTAAATACATCTTAAGCCTTTGAAGACAGGTGCTTGACTACGGTTTCGGAGAGAAAAATGGATTAGAGATAACATTTGTTTCAGGATAGAACATGAATACGTGAGAGTTCACACTCCCAGATAAGTTACAGAAGTCATACGTGTTTTTTTACCCCCACCTGGGCGAATAAAAAAGAAGAGCAATAAGTAAACAAGCAAGTTGTTGAGTGAAGTACACTATGCAGGACTGTCAGGCCATTAAGCCCATCCAAAATAAAGAGTGAGATAAACAAATATTTATTCTTATGTAATTGAATATAATAATAGTTCATCGTAAGTACAATGCTACGTATTCGGCAAAGTAACATATACGGCAAATAAAAAAACAAACAAGAAAGTCATATATAATGTAATATTCAAAGATAGTTTTATCGTTGATCTAAATTTCGGGATGAGAGATCATAAAACAAATCGTTATCGTAGGGGAAATGGGGGCGGGGGACTCGGTCTTCGTCACTAATAGTTAAGATATGCATATA
>NC_068984.1:47438988-47446507 GCF_001194135.2 Octopus bimaculoides | reverse complement strand
ATATACATATGTGTGTGTGTAGCTTTTCGTGTATATTGATTTCATTGGCGTGACTTAATGCAAGGCTATGCTGTTGACGTCTAGACACTGTTTTAAGGTAAGTCACGATAAAACAAGTTACATTTTACGACATCAAATAACGTATCTCTCGTTCTCCATTTCCCTTTCTCTCTCTTTCACTCTCGTGTGTATATTTGTAGGAAACCTAGGTTTCTTTTTATTAGGTGTATGATACATTCCGGAGTTGTTCATTTTTCGCTTGGCCTAACAATAATATTTGTAATTTTTTTTTGTTGTTGTTTCTATCTCGTTTCAGGTAAGTCGCTGATATTCTCAATATTTGAAAGTGTAATGGTCCGCTGTCAGCCTTGGTAATTTCTGGGTAAGTAGTTGATTATATTCGTATAATGGAGATGATCTTCGTTGTAAACATAATAAAATGTCCATCCAAGTAATATCATATCGTGTGAAGGAAAGCCAAACCTTTTCATCTCAGTTAATTTAAGCAATTCGCGTTTCATATTTTCATACTCTCACTTAAGTTTAGCTCTGGAATCTCTAATAGAAATTGTTTTGATCGTGTTTTATTGAATTGAGATGTCTTGCGACAAACACTGAAACACAAAAGTCAGGCTAGATCGATTACATTGTCTTACATTCATATACAAATTCCCTCAGGCAAGCTCGCACTACGTAATAAGCAAACTAGTTGAGCACAAGGTTCACTAAAATTGGGGTAGCATGGTGCCACAAGTAACTTAAGCAAAATTATTTAATCCTACGAAAAACACGAAACGGATACTCAGAAAAAGGAGCGCGTAAAGTTACTTCCGGAACAAGCAATGATAGAAAATATTGGCTGAAAGTCTTGTGCGGAATTATATCTTGCCACATGGTTTAGTGTGAAATGTTTCAAATTTTGCTCAGTAACACGCTTGATCGTAAATCTATACATTTCTTGTTTGCAAGTTATTAATTATAATTTTTCGACGAGGGATGGATGACTGGAGAATATTGTAGAAAATATTGAAGACGTATGTGATAGTTTTAGTGAGAGGAAGCTATGCATATTGTAGGATAGATCTAGGACGCTGAATACTCTTTCCCGCAAACCAGTTATCTGTTTCTATGTACTATCCTTGGGATTTCAATTGTGAAATTTTTTATCGTTCATTTAGTCGGGAAGGCAAGCAATGCTTGTGACTATTTACAGAAACGTTCTATTTGGTGAGTTAGAATGGGAAAAGTAATCACCAATTAGAATCCTAGGGCGATAGCTTTCCAAGAGAGCGCACTCCGCTAAAGGCATCCAAAGTGCCAGATGATGCTCAAAGTTTGACTGGTTAAGTCTACCTTTCTAGTAGATATCGGTTGGATTTGAACTCAGACGGTGAAGATCCGGAAAAGATAATGCAAGATATCACACAAGATACCTTATCCTTTATTTATGTTTATTGATTCCAGAAGGATGAAAGGCAAATTAATCTTGGCAAGATTTGAACTCAGGAAGCAAAGAATCAAAATATGTACCGTAAGAAATTTTGTTAAACGTTCGAAGGAGTTTGTCTGTTAACAGCCTTGTACATCGTTCTCTCCATCGATCTGGCTGCTTCAAGAAAGACAAGTCTAATATAACCGAAATATATCTTGAGTTGTCTCTGTATGATTATTGTTGCTTTCACCAACTTCTTTATTTCCATTTTAATTAATTGGGACTTCGGAACCCAATTCAAAACAACACTATTTTGGGTTTCTTATTGTCTCCCTTATTTTGTTCGAACCAGTGTTTAAAAAAAATTGTTTGCCTTTACTCAATATAGGTATAGTCTTGATTAATTAAACTTATCATACTCATCGCATTAACTGTGAACCCATATTTTACAAAATATTTCAAATTTCAGAGGTCTATCTTGCTTTTTTTTTTTTAACTGCTAACGTATTTCATCCTTTATCTATACTAGACGCGAATGTCTCCTGGTATCATATTTCAATATGTGAAATGATATACTTGAAATTACTTCAGAACCCTAATTTTTAACAAAATATGTCTGGGTTTAAATCTAAATATGTCACGTTCCATTAGTTCTACTCATTTCTCCACGTAAACTCTTTCTTTTTGTCTGTTTACAAATTTATTGCTAGACATTATTATTATCATTACCATCATCATTATTATTATTATTATTATTATTATCATTAAAGTTTTTTTTTTGTATTCACGTTTATTTATCTACAGCCTCATAACTTATTTATTTATTTACTTTCATTTTACTTTAACGATAAAACAACGTTTATCAAACTGCATTTGACGTGCCTACATATGAACGAAAAACATGCATAAACTAGAAAAGTACCCGGAGAGCGCAGGCCTCCACCAAGCAGCTCATTTCCACCCATATACACGCATGCTGAAAATCGCCTAATTTCCCAAACCAACGCCTGCAAAAACATAACCTCCTTCGCGGGGTTAAAAAAAAAAGAATAACACAGCCATATGATTTAAAAAAAAAAAAAACCTTTAAAAACAGGAATCATCTGAAGCTGTTCACAACCACCAGCATCATCAGCAGCATTGTCATTGCTTCTACTTCAACAACATACACCGCCATCAATGTTATCATGACGGTTACCTTCACAGTCACTTTCACCACCACAACCAGTATAACCACTGCAATACTACCATCACACAACTAACACTATCAGCAACGCCACTGTTACCACCATCACCTCAGCATCACACAGCTCCTGTCGCCATTATAACCACCGATACTATTTTATCCTCCTCCCATACTTTGCTTTCACCAAATTGCTCTGTGTCCCTTGTTGACCAGTGCTTTGTGGCTGAAAATCGGTAGACGAAAATTGTGCAGACGCTCCTTATATATAATACCTCTGTCTGTTTCCGTCAATGTCCCTATGTTTACTTTTCATTTCGTTCCTTTACACCCAAAATTAACCAAAACATCGATAAGCATAGATCGCTGAAATAAGTATCGAAGGAAAATAAGTAATAGTGTTGATTTGGTTGAACAAGAACCTCTTCATGTTGGTATTCTACTAGTTAAATGATGTAGGAGTGTACAATGATAATATTCATACAAACGCAAAACAAACGCTTCTATACTTGCGCATTCATTCATAGCTCTCTCTCTCTCTCTCTCTTTCACACACACGCACGCATGCGGACACGCACGCACACACACACACACACACACACACACACACACACACACACACACACACACGCACACGCACACACACACACACGAATGAAAATAGAAAGATACCAATGTGGTTTGCCACAAGAAAATTCCATTCATGAAAACACTTTAAAGCGATAAAGAAAAAGAGAAGAAAGTGGGAGAGAGAGAAATTATGGAAAAGGAAGGAAAAGAGATGATCTTAAGGAGGTGAATGGGATGTTTGTTGGCAGTGGCGAGGCAAATGTAAATCTATCTTCTGTTTATATTTATCTTTATGAAAACACATATATTCTCTCTTCCGCGTGTAGACACACACTCACACATACTCGTTCACATATATACACACACACGTGCCTGTGTATACATTATATATTATTTTTTGTTATAATTCGTAATATATACCCGCGTGCGCATGTGTAAGTGCCTATTTACACAGACACATATATGCATGTATAAATGAAACGTGATAGAATAGGTATATATATATATATATATACAATTAAGATATACTCTTTGCTCTTGTTGAATGTACATTTCTACAAGCAGTATATGTGTACCAGCTGACGATAAAGAAGAAAGGTAAGAAACAAGGAAGGGAAGAGAGAAATTAATAAGACTCCTTAATAGCAACGAATGTAGTACACAAAAAAGGGATGGAATCAGTAAAAGTTAGTATAAACAGGGAACAGAGGTGGTGGTTAGATGGATGCCACGAGTAAAGATAGTACCGTAGAATCAAGACGTGTGTGTGTGACAGAAAGAGACGGAGAGAAAGAAACGCAATTAACTAGTTGTATTTCTATAACAAATGTAATGATCTAGTGGATAAGCTATTAGACTTATATCTGTTTGGTTTTCTGTTCATGTCTGTTGCATGTATTGTTTTGTTTCCTATATGGACCCCACCCCCACTTCTACATTGTCTTGCTTCATCTATGTGTCGAGGATACATACAAGATTTTATCTGTATGATAAATTACCGATTATGATATATATGATCTGTGTCGATTCCTTGTTACGAATTCTAAATCTCTGTACCTAATATCCTTTGAAAAGTCACGTTACGCATCCTTGTTTTCATTTCCGTTTAATATAATTAAAGTGAAAGTCTGACGCGACCCTATAAGATCATTAGACAGGATCTTATCTTGGTGTCTGTTGCCTTTAATCGACAGAGAGTGGCAAAGAACCCTCAAACACATGCTCAACTACACACACACATACATACACACACACACACACACACACACACATTCAACAAGAGAACACCGGTCCGTAGCATAGTTAACTACCGTTTGTACATGCTTTCATTTGCGTCTACTGAAGTATCATGTAATAACAACGTAAGGTTTCGCCCGGTTTAAGGAGTGCGTCAATGATCTAGACCAGTGGTTCTCAAACTGGGTTCCACGGTCCTCTAGGGGACCGCGAAAGGACGCTGAAGTATTGTGAAAACGGGTGGCATGAGACAGTTAATTTCAATTTCATGCTGTCATCCTTTTTGGTCGTTGACCTCAAAATCCCACGCTTCTCCTACATGCGGGTATAACGGTTGATCGTGCATGTGCTGTCGGCATTCTACGCTCACATAATTCACCATTCCACTATTGCAATTCTCACGTTCGCTTGTCTCTCGCTGTCGTTATTCTCACCGGTGCATGTTCCTGCATGACCTTGCCCTTTGCCAGACACCCATTCTCATCCCGGTTCATGGTCCGGAAATTACGGTACACGATTTCTTGTCATTTTTTCTATGTTAATTATCCTGCATTTTATAGCGGACCATGAATCATCGCAAAATGTGTAAGGGGACCGGCACGTAAATTTTTTTGTAAAGCTTGTGAACCACTAATATATATTTGTTTTTTTGCACACAGAGGGATAAACATAGAGGAGACAAAGAAGGACAGACAAAGGGATTAAGTCGATTACATCGATCCCAGTGCGTAATTGGTACTTATTTAATCGATACCGAAAGGATGAAAGGCAAAGTCAACTTCGGTGGAATTTGAACTCAGAACGTAACGGCAGAAGAAATACCTATTTCGTTATTGCTCACAAGGGGCTAAACATAGAGGGAACAAACAAGAACAGACGAACGGATTAAGTCGATTACATTGACCCCAGTGCGTAACTGGTACTTAATTTATCGACCCCGAAAGGATGAAAGGCAAAGTCGACCTCGGCGTTACGGCAGACGAAATACCGCTAAGCATTTCGCCCGGCGTGCTAACGATTCTGCCAGCTCGCCGCCCTATATAGACGAAGGGTCACCAAACTACGCCCGCCGCCGCACTGTACCTTTTGTTTAAGTACCTGCAATGAGAGTTCATTCCTGCAGCAAGGAAAACCGTTTACTGACGTGAACTTCATCAAAGAGTGTAAGATGGAAGAGAAAGCCGATTTGTTTGGAAGTATCAGCTTTCAGCAGGTTCAGTTTTGCGGAGAACAGAAGAATGTGGAGAGAACATAGTGCTACAGATACATGAGGAAGCTAGGAACCTCTTGTGGTATTCTTTGGCGCTGGGTGAGTTTCCTGATCTTTCGAGTACGTCACAACTTCTCGTGTTCGTTTGTAGTGTTGATTTGGACTTTCAGATCACAGAAGAGTTGGCATGCGTTCTCAGCACGCACGGAACAACAGCTGAAGAAAACATTTTCATGGAAGTGTAGAAAACTTTCCAAGGCTATAACGCTCAGTGGAATCAGCTCCAACGTGTTACAGTTAATGGAGGAAAAAACATGGCTGGCCTGAAGAAGGATCTAGTAGGGCAGATCAGGATGAAGTAGGAAGATCTTCAACTTCCGGACGTTCTGTTTATACACTGTATTATACATCAGCAAGCACTCTGTGGGAAAAACTTAAATATTTCTTTCATACTGAAACCAGTCGTTCCTGCAGTGGACGTCATTCGAGTTCAGGTACTTAATCAACGTCAGTTCCAAGTCTTTCTTGAAGAAATTGATTCTGAATTCTGTGACTTGCTTTATCACACAGTATTAAGGTGACACAGCTGCGGTAAAGTCCTGTGTCATTTTTATAAGCTCCGAAGAGAAATAGATATTTTCTCACCGAAAAGGATAGAGCTGATCCACTTCTGTCAGATCCTACCTGGCTGTTAAAGTTGTCATTTTTTGTTGACATCACATCCAACATGAATGAAATGGACTTGAAACTTCAGGGAAAGTATAGCCTTATCTGTGATCTCTACAAAATCATCAAAGGATTTTGGAGAAAGCTATCATTTTTTGAAGTACAACTGGAAGAAGGAAACTTCGCTCATTTTCAGTGTTTCGAAGAGTTTCGCACTGCAATCGCAGATATCAACCTCCATTTTCCGAAGAAGATTATTCTTGACTTAAATAAACATTTTTTTGAAAGATTTTCAGATCTCGACAGAATTGAGAGTGAAATTCTTCTGTGCCAGAATCCGTTTGATTGTTACCTTGATGACGTGCCAGTCGATCTACATTTGGAGCTCACTGATTTGCATGCAAATGACTTGTTGAAAGAGAAGCACAGAGAAAGAAAACCTGTTGAATTTTATCACTGCTTACTGATGATGACTTTTCAAGGTTGAAGAAATTTGCCTCTAGTATGGCATCAGTGTTTGGAACAACTTCTGTCTGTGAGCAAACATTTTCAATTGTTGTAAGAGTTCTCAGCTGGAGTTAGTATTAGTTACGTGATATATATGAGTTCAGGTTAACGTCAACGTAGACTTTACAAGGTCGTTGTCTTGTGGAGCTGTCAGCGATAGCACGATAGACGAGTCAAAGGTAACACCCGGAATACCGCTACAGCATAATAGTGGCGACAAGTTATTACAATGCCGACGACACATATATGTGAACGAGGATCCACATTATCTTATGCTAACGTCGCCTTCTTTGATAAAGTTTGCTAATTAGATATGTTGGTTGTCTTTATTTTTATGTATTCACTGTATTGTATTTAACAAAGTAGCTATGCAGCCTGCGCTCGACATTTTCTCAGTTATCCGGCCCGCTGTAAAGAAAGGTCTGGTTATTTCGACCCCAGTACTCAACTGGTAGAGAGTGGACTAGGGGAGGGGACTAGTCGTTTACATCGAACCAGTGTTCGACTGGTACTTAATTTATCGACCCCAAAAGAATGAAAGGCAAAGTCGACCTCGATAGAATTTGAACTTAGAAGACAGCGACAGACGAAATACTGCTATGGATTTCGCCCGGCGTGCTAACGATTCTGCCAGCTCGCCGCCTTGATAATAATAATAATAATAATAATAATATATTGTGTCAAAATCAATCAGCCATACTTTCTCAACTCTGCA
>NC_068984.1:47418922-47438458 GCF_001194135.2 Octopus bimaculoides | reverse complement strand
TATATATATATATATGTGGTTCTTGCTCACACTCGCCTCTTCTCATTCTGCTGAAGCAATCAGATAATTGGGGCAGAAGCGATTCGGCTCCCTTTTTTGATGCTCCCTAATCTCTTTGATTAAGACTTATCAAAATAAATATTTAAAAAAAAATAGAAAACAAAGGTGGTTTAGGGAGACAGTATTCTTGAATGAGGTCTACTTTCTTAATAATGAAATGTAGCATAATTATAAAAACATGACCCTCTGTTTTCGTTTCAAATACCCTTCCCTAATTAA
This sequence comes from Octopus bimaculoides, assembly GCF_001194135.2. Taxonomy (NCBI): domain Eukaryota; kingdom Metazoa; phylum Mollusca; class Cephalopoda; order Octopoda; family Octopodidae; genus Octopus; species Octopus bimaculoides. The sequence goes on along the minus strand of NC_068984.1, from coordinate 47,438,179 downwards.
CAAATTCGCGCACTTGTAATGTGGTTCATACTTTTGAATCAACAGCTTTCGTTGATTAACAAACTTAATTAACAAATGTACTGTTGTTGTTCGTGGAGGAAGTATTACTTTATTCTGTCTACCACAGTCAATTTCCTTTATAGGTCTCAGTCAGAGGAGGAAGCACCTGTGTCCTTTGTAGAACCTCAGACAAAAGCGGATAGGGTTCACAAATCATGACATATCCGATTCTGCCCGCTCAAAGGGTTTCCATATAGCACCTCTTTATCTAGTTTTTTTTCGCAAAACCTTCGTCGACGTGTTTATATTCGAAGACAATGTGCCTTGCCTTGATAGCGAACCCTGAACCACGTGAAACGTTCGGCTTCATCCTATTTTCGTTATAGAGACCAGTTTTCGTCCTATTAAGAGTAATAGTTATAAGTAGATCGGCTTTTAGATTAGATTTCTATTTAAAACCATTAGATATTATAACTAATATTGTTGCTAATAACGGCTGCAATTCAAATTAGAACATTGAAGGGGTTCATTAGTGCAAACACACCGTGGTGCATGTTATGTACTTATATATAGTATGAGTACATAACACGCACCACAGTGCGTCTGCACAACACACATACACACATAAACACACAAAATTAAATATAGAAAAGCGCGGGAGATAAGTGGATACGTGTATATGTACAGATGCATATATATGTTTGTATGTCACTCGTAATAGAGATTATGCCAATAAGTGCATTAGGCAATCTCGTAGGGTGTGCAGTTGGATGATGTCGAGGTGGGTGGGGCTGAAAATGCTGCAGAGAAGGAGGTGTGATGAAAATTTAATATAGAAGAGAATTAGTGTTGGAAATGGTGCTTGTGTGTGGTGTTGATTTGAGAGTGGTGACGGTGATCGCCCAATAACGGTTTGGAGAGAAGCGGTTCTGTCTCTTGATCTTACTTACAAAGATACCTAAGAGGGGTAAAGCTCTAAAGTAATCGTAAACACATTGTTTGCAGTGAAAACAGGTGGCACCAATCTTGGACATACACATATTTTCTCTTGTTTCAGTCAGTTTGTATATTTATTTGCTCTCTGAGTTTATGCCAGTTCTCTGCCTTCTTCCAAATTTCTATTTGCTAATCGAGTTACTCATTTGTGTTATGTTGTAATTTCGCTTTTATCTACTTGGGTTTTTATTTTAATTTTTACTTATCTTGCACGTTGCTGCTGCGAAGGGTCAGCAACACCTATCCGTGTAATACAAAAGCGAATGGCAGAACCTTTACGCGGTCGCTCAAACTGCTATGAGAAAGACAAGCGATTTCTCATTAGTTCAAACCGAAACGTTTTTATAAACAGGAAGGGTTATTTTGGACACAGTAGGTTGCTCAGTTTTTATATTATCTTTAATCATAACGTTTTTTCATAAAGGATCATTTGAAGCCAGTTGAAACAAATCCGATACATGCTCTTATTAGTAATAAGGAAGTTTCGCAGAGATTAAGTAATTCAAATATGTTTCCTCACACACACATTATTATTATTTTATGTTTGACTTTTGCTTTGCATTTGTACAAGTTGGATCCAAGTCTCACCCAGAGACCTCAAGAGACAACAAGTTAGTAGTTCATGTAGGTGTTATGCCTAGGGTACCATATATTTGGATTTGTACATAGCGTTGTTCTATAGAATATTATTATTATTATTATTATTATTATTATTATTACGTGATGAAAACACATCTTATTTTGCTGGGTATGATGGAAAGTGTCCGCTGTCCAAAGCCAGAAGACTAAGGTGACACTTGTTTACTGGTCATGCTTCAAGAACCATGCGAAGAATTCTTGTAGTTCCCAGCAATGCTGATTTTTGTAGGTATTCTACCTTCACACTTGTAGTGTTTTTGAGCCATGTTGCTTGTTGGGTGCTGATACCTCCAAGTGCGCCAATTACTATTGATATTACGTCTACTCTCCTCACTGATCACAACCTTCGTATTTATTTTTTCTTCTTTTTGAACCTGTTGTCACCAGGGCATGCTATGTCGATTACCATGCATGTTCTTTCTTCTTTATCTACCACAACAATGTTCAGTTTCCGATGTCTGGTCAGATGATCGCACTGGATCATTGCATCCCACAGGATTTCGCAATTCTCATTCTCGGTGATTCCTTCTGGAATTTGCTCATACCACGTCTTTGCTCTTTGTAGGCCGGGATTTCCACTGAGCTCCCAATGGATCATTCTTGACACATCGTCATGTCGTATTTTGTATTTGCGTTGTGCCAATTTCGGGCATTCGCTAACGATGTACCATACCGTTTCACCTCTCTCACTGCACATTTTGCATCTGTTGCTGTCGGTAGTGTTGTCTACTTTGCACTTCACATAGTTGGTCCCTAACGCTTGTGCAGCTCATGAGCTGTGCATATAATTGCTTATGTCTCTGTCTTTATTATTATTATTATTATCATTATTATTATTATTATTATTATCTGCAGCCAGTCGTCACGATTATGACTGTCCAGGCTTTGGCTTGACTTGATAAGCTTTCTCCATACTGGTCGGCATCTTTGCTTAAGTTTGCTATTTATTTATTGTGATCAATTCCTTTCCACGTCATATTCGTTTTTGCGGTATCTTTGAATCTCAGTGTAGTTCTTCCATGGTTTCTTTTCACCTCGCATAGTATGGAGTAAAGGTGTTGTCTGGGGAGTCCCTAGACTAACAAATTATCCTCTGAATTGATTGAACACGACCGAGTCTGGAGTCGAATACCAACAGGGATTTTGATATTGTCCCTTGTAGTGTGTTAAAATTTGAGTCACTAACACATACCATAACCACACCTACTACTTGTTTTTCAATACACACCACTACCAATACACTTTCTTTAACGACCTTTATAAACATTGCTATGAACCTCCAATTTCCATTTAGTTTTGGAATTAGTTCTGGCAGCCCTTAAAATCGCTCCGATTCTCCCCTAAACTCTAAATTTCTTTGCTCCTTTTCTGCATCTGTTCAGAGTACGGGTGGCAGGTGGGTGGGAAAGGCGGTAGTTTTTCTTAACCTTCCCTCACATCCACTCTTCATTAAACATCGCTTCGCAGCCATAACAAATCTGTAACCGACGCCGCGCCAGGCCTTTCATTTGAAACGGGCCAGGGTGGAGGTAAAGAGAAACCGATCTTCATAGACCCCGTGTATGTGTGTATATGCGTCTGTGAGCTAGCTCCTTCACATCGAAGTATGGGAGTATGAATTTACGCTCGTACGTATACGCCAGCATATGAATGTTTATACAAATGCAAGGATAGACAGATAGATAGACTTCCGAAGCCTCACATCTATTTATATATTTGTATGTATGTATGTTTGTGTATGAGTGTGCTTGTGAGCGTGTGTGTACAACTAAACATACAAATACGAAATGCCTTGCGGTCTGTTTTCTATGTAAATGATTAAATTTATTCATATACCTAAATCCCTTTAGAATACAAATATAAACTAAGATTACACACACACAGTTACACATTTTTATTGGCACTGTTTTTCTTCCCGTTCTTCTTTCTTTCCTCAGACTAGCATTCTGAAGCCATCACACATTCCACTGGCCTGCACACGAACTGGGGCCTTTGTCTGCTAGCTTGAGGGTGTAATTAAAATGTTGTTTCATTATTTAAAGAATGTATTATTGCAGTAGAGGTAATGGTGATGTTGAGGATAAATGTAAAGTGTGGATTTATGTTTGTGCAGTAGTTTTAAGAGTATTGGGCGTTATTCTTGTTAGGGGTAGCGGTGAGGTGTGTGATATTGTTATTAGTGAAATCAGAGTAGTGTTCTTTAATCTAAGGTTCGCTATGATCATTTAGACATCATCCATCATTTTTTTTTTTAATACCGTGGAGCTCTGCTGCGAAAGGCCGAAATTCTACTAAGCTAGGGTGAGATTCATAATGCAACATTATTTTAACATTTCAAATGGTCTTACTGCTTCATATACAAGTATCCTAAATGGCTCTTAGCAAAAAGAGGGCCACCCTATTGATTGGCTTAAACGCACTCACAAACATTCTCCGGCATCTGTCTTGCAGTTTCCTCTATTTGCTTTTCCTACCGCTACAATAATTGCCTTTGCTCCAAAGTACTGGCTGAGTTCATGCTTCCTCCACCCAAGTCCTCTCATCCCACTCGCTTCTCCTCCTCTCATCCCACTCGCTTCTCCTCCTCTCATCGTCTTTGTTGTATCTAACTCAACCTGAACTAATTAATATACCCGATCCTACTGTCCAAGGAAGTTAACCCTTTAGAATTCCTTCTTTGTTCATATATTTCCTGCAAGCGTTGGCTTACAGTGGCTTCAATCTCACCGGTCTCGGAAGGCCTGCAAATGCCCTGGGCACTGTTTGTTCCTCCAGAACCAGCAAGTAAAAGATAACTGTCGCAGATTTTTAAAATAATTTGAAATTGTACTATATCCAGAGTAATTAATACTCGAGCATCTTGAAAAGAAAAGAAACGTGTTATTCGTGATTTTATTTAATAAAGCAAGGCAAGTAGCAGTTATTTATCTAAAGCTTTAACTTTAAAACTTTTCTTTAAATTCTCCATGCGAAGTACGATATATAATTTTATATTTGATAGCCAATCAAGTAGCAAGTCAAAAAGTTTAGAATCTACTGCAGTAGAATATTATTTCAGGAAGCTTTAGCTATTTGACGAATATATGGCTACTATTTCTAATTGTTTGGGTAATCGCATAGCGACTTCCTTAGTGAAAACTATTGTTGCTATTTGTAGCAGTGACTACCACACATAATTGCTTTCTTCGAGTTTTGTGGTTGTGTTGGTTATTCTTTAGCTTCATATCCGATGTTATTACCAGTGTTTTGATGGCAGTAATATTGTTGTTCTTGTTTAGCACTCGGCTAGGCATGCCATCAAAGAGATCCCAGACATGACCTTCTTGTTATGTACTACCCAACGTTATTTATTGTCTCCTTCCTTTTTAAAGAAAGTGGTGTGAATTAGGGAGGTTATATTGTTATTTCTAGAAAGCCACTTACACAGTTCTACTAGAATTGTATCAACGACATGGTCGCAAAAGTGCACAGAACTTTGCCTCATTATGGTAGACTACGCTGTTAAGAAATTGTCGAAAGTCAACTATGAACTCTAAATCGCACAGTCATTCTATCATTTTCGTGTTGTTTTAAAATTCATAACTGTTATTCATTTCAAGAAAGAACACAATCTATTCTCTTAGTTTCAATACTTTTTGCACAGCATTTCCCAATTTTAACCAATACGCATTGCTATGACAGAATACATCTAAATATTCATATCATCCATCAAACCAAACTTCTGAATTATCTGTGATTTAGCCTTCTGGTTCTGATCAATTTAATAACACATAGTATAGGATCAATCACATGCTTAAAATGCAGGATAGATTTATGCAAACTTTCGTAGTGGATAATGCTATATAATGATAATATGAAGTGCTATTTTTCACCTTCTATTGAACTGCCTTATGAGGCCGGCATGTTTTTTGTTGGTGAAAGTACACTTTATGTTATAATGATTGTCAACTTGTTCTACGGTAAACTAGATCAATTCAAACAGATATTAACCACTGTCATACAAATCTTGGCCAGCCCCTAATTTTTGTTAATGGTTGAACCGTCAGTTACTCTTCACTAATTGCAAAATTGTCATCAGTTCCTGTTTCAAATACAGTGTTGTGCATGGTATGTTTGTGCTCTCATCTAATGCCAGTGAATTCCACACAAACGACTTGCCAACCTGAAGTAGCTGCTGTCGCGCATTCTATGAAATGACATTCTTCTTGACTAAGATCTAGCTTCAATTTCAGTCTCTTGACACAAGCTATGAGCAGCATCAAGCATATTGTCCGTTAAAATTTCTCTTTATAAGTCAATTTTAGAAGCAGACCCCCAAAATAAACTTTTGTAGCGGTTTCTTGTATGGTTGCATGATTTGCAAGAACAAATTTTAAAGAAATAAGAATAATTCTTAGTTGAATATTGTTAAAACTTCAAATCGACACTCATTGATCAGACTTACATACACCATATTATTTGTTATGCTGTCCGGAGTTATAAATAATTGACCTTTCAATAAATGTTATTCAATGAAATAATTTCATTATTATTAATGACCTTTGCTCGTCTATCAGGCAATTTAGATATTCCATCAGCATAAAATTTGACTGGTCTTGTAGAAAAAGGTTATCTAGATGCATTTTGACTCCATCTAAATTGTTAAATGTTTTGCCTTGCTATGAGTTCTATAGACTTCAGGTGTGTTCAAAGAAGCGTTAAAAGATTTAGCTTAAAAACTCTCAGAACTTTCCGGGCAACCTAATATTTTAGTATTATCTAGAACAGAGCGGGACAATATCTTTTCCATGGGGGTCACATGAATATCAATATGGTTTGTAAGGAACCGCATTCGGCAAAAATAGTAAAATCTACTAATATATAATTCTCTTGTGTTTTTGTCTGTCACAAGAGATGACTGACGAAGGAAGGGGTGATGACAAACTGAACGGCGTCTGTGTATATAGATATATGTGTAGCAAAATGGCTACACATATTGGTCATTATGATTATGCTAATGTGTGTGTGTGTGTGTGTAAAATATATTTATATATCCACCGATGGAAGTGAGATGGTTAAAATTCAACGGTGGAAAAAGAAAATAATTAAAGCGCATTTACATATATATATATATATATATATATAAACTGATAAACTTTGAAAGGGAGGGAGCTGTAACAAAGTATAGAAAACCGCGTTTGCTACAGACTGTGCTACTCATACATATCAATGTATACATATGCACACTCATATACTCACACAGAGTTGAAGCGCTGTTTGGTTTTTATCTCACCGTTTTGTACCCTTTTTATATATAAAATACTACAATTAGCCGTCGTTTTTGACGGCACGTGGCCAACTAGTTACTAAATATTTATGCAAATAGGTTATTTTTTGTGCCATAGTTGGTTTTGTGATAAATTACTTCCCAAGTTACTGAGGTTAATCTGAAAATTTTCTATTCAAATTTACTACTTCTTAAAGCAGCAGCAATGTCTTTGCATATCAGGCACATTGCAGTACTGGTGATATTTGTAAATATTCATTTGTGCTTTCTTTATTAAACGTATGACATTCATATATTCGTTTTCTGTTTGGATTTTGTTTGTGGCACCCATTCAGAAGGTAAAATTCAAATATATTATATTCAAATATGTTTCCAAACTCTCACAAAATTTCGTAAGTTAAAAATTACTGGCATAGTTTATCTTCACAAAAAGAACATGTTGGCAGTATGCGGCCGACGCACCTGTAATTCAAACATCTCTGATGTGAGATGAAATTATATATGTCTTCCTTTTATAAGACAGAAGGGTGTAATTGACGGTGATTTGACTACTGTTTGTTGTTGTTTGAGTGACTATAAACTTTCTTTTGTTGGTCTGTATATGTTATGGTAAATCTTAGTCAAACTGCAGCTGAGAGAATTATTAGTGATAGCTAGCAGAGTAAAGGCCACCAGTTCGCATCCTTCGACTGTTGACCTTGCTGTAATTAGGTGCTGCAAAATAGGAACAGGTAACTGTTATATACAACAGCGGAAGCATCGCAGATATGTCTAAATTAATAAATGTTTTCTTTTTTCTAAAAGATGCTAGGGTTTCATTTAAAGGAAATCTGATTGCAGTTTCTATAGTTCGAAATACAGTTTTGAGGCTCTCGGTCACCCTGACAGCCATTAGTGTATGTTTTTCATGGTTGACTTTATGGTGTTGATACGAATTGTGCGATCAAACCATAGATGCTACATTCACACTTTTTTATGTGTCATTTGTGTTGTCTAAAAATCGTTAGTGCGCCTGCGCATGTTTCCATATAGTTCTTCCTTTCGCGCTGAGCTATGACAGAAAATACGTTTGGTTGGTAACCTTGTTTGTGATAAGGTGTGTGTGTGTGAAGGGAGAAAGAGTTTACTGTAGTTTCTATACATTCTCGTTATTTTATGTTTGGGAAGTTACGTAGGAACGTTGTTTATATTCTGTGTGTCTATGTTTGTATGATCATGTATATGATCAAACGCAATGTGTATGCGTTTGTGTGGTATTCACTCGTGTGCATACGTTTTCGTGTATGAGTTACTATAATACATATATTTATGTAAGGCGAATAACTGTAAGTGTTTATACACGCTTCTTCTGAAATATAACAACAGAGCAACCCTTGAGCTAAACTTAGAGCAAATGGCTAGGAGAGCTGTGGGGTGGTTGTTTAAATGGCCCCAAAGGGAAGATTCTTTGTGGGAGATTTTTATGTTTGCGTTTGGAAGTGGGTAGTTCGCTAAAACAATTATCGCTCATCACTATACCCTGGTGAATGTGTGTGTTCGTGCGTGCAAGAAAGTCATGGGGATTCATCTCTTTATTTTATGTTCACAGAGTTTATCAACTAGTTTGATGTTCTACCGTTTGTTTGTTCGTAACACCTAGACGGCATGTCGAATTTATGTAATGTACAGTATAATAATGATGCACTTGCCATCGTGGTAGGTTACGTAATAGTGTTTATTTAAGCCATATGAGGACTAGAATTTTGAGTTCAGAACCTAGAATTTCACATCCATAGAGAAAGTATAGATTGTGTCATAAAGCGGTAGAGACATTGTGTTTCATGTACTGCGTTACTATCTCTCTTTTGATTTATCTTATTCTTTCGTGCTGTTATCTTTCGTTTTCTTCTCTTTCTTAGTTTATTCGTCCATTCGTGTTTCTCTTTATTGCCTCTCCTTTCTGTCACTTTCTCACCATCTCGCTCTGCCCCCCTCCCCCCCATTATACATATTAGTTCTCTCCGGTATCCATTATCTCTCTGCTTCTTTCATGCCTCATTCTTTGTATATATATATATATATATATATATATTTATAAACACATACACACACACAAATACATTTTTATATACTATTATATATATCATTTACATACATGTGCATGGTATTTTATTATAGCTGAGAGCTAGAACACTCCTAAGTTTCGTTATGGCAAGTATCGTTTGATAAATACGTTAAAACGGAACTCTTGTTCCTTGAGTTACTGACGTGGTAAACTGTACAATAAAACAACACTAGTTTATCTAATTACCTTTATTCCTCTCATTTGTGTATTTTATCCTACAGACACACACATACACACGCACACATATAAGCAGGTGTGTAATAAATCTGTCAACAGAAGTCTTTTTTTTTTTTTAGTTTTTAATTTCAAATACAGACATAGGTTAAACCATGACGTCAACAATAATAACATCAGTAACAGCAACAATACATAATAGAAGTTGGTGATAAATCATATTATAAAGTGTGCAACAAAGAAATGTAACCACTAACTTTCACCTCTAACATCTGTACCACATCATTTATTATGATTTTCTTGTCATTTGAAAATGTCTTCTCTGTATTTACTATAATTTATTTCATTTTAGTAATCGTTTATTTATTTATATATTTAATCTTAATATTTGTATCAACCATACAGGCACTTGCCAATATACTTTGCATTATCTCTTTGCGTAACTTTAATGTCGTGAATTCAAATAAGGTTGTCGACAACTTTGCTTTTCATCCACTAAGGGTTGATACAGTAAAGTAGAAATTATAAGCTAGAATAGATATAATTAACTAATTTATACCCGAAATTTGTGACCCCTTATTTTAGAAATTGTTATAATTTTTGTATATCAATGACAGTAAATAGATGTAGTTACGTGTCGGTAAGCTGCAATCCTGGGTCAAATGCAGACCTAAGTTGATGTATAAGTTTATTTATCGAATACATAACTTTTAGTGTTTTCATTTGGTAATTATGACCAATGTTCTTAAATAATTTAGTTTTCCATGTAAAATTAAAATAAAAAATTTCTCAGTGCCAAAGTGGCTTATGCCGAATGAATTCTGCGTCGAATCTGGAAAGCTAACCTCGGGGGCCCGCACTGGCTGGCTGACGCCGAGAGAGTTGTAAGGACGCTATCGACAGGTCTACAGAACTTTTCAATGGAGTCAATTCCTCGACATCATTAATAACGAATTTTTGAGGAATATGGTCTAGTTAGAGAGGAATATGGTCTAGTTAGAGAGGAAGATGGTCTAGTTAGAGAGGAAGATGTTACCTATCAGTAAGTTTTCTGAACGATGTGTTAGATTAGCGAGATATGCGTGGCTAAAAGAGCCCACAGTATATGGCTGTATGTGAACGGCAAAAACAATTAGAATATCTTTGTGGTTAGGGTAATCTGAGTTTGTCACTGTTGAGGGAGAGAGAAACATGTAGGTTCTCTTCTGTTTTAAGAAGGTTTTTGTTCTGTACTATTAGGTTTCTTTATTAACGTGTCATTATTGATATTACCCCTTTATTATTTTTTCCACTGTTTTTTTGTTGTCTTTCAATATATTCCGCCTTTATAGTCCCCATAACGACCTGTGCCCTTGTAACCAAAAAACGAAATTATTTTGATATTGGTCGTTAAAATAAAGTATCAGGGAATTACGCGAATCGATATAATCAACTAACTCTTCCCCCAAATTCTGAACTTGCGCTTATGCAGGAAATCAATATTTTTTACTATTATTTGAAAAGTCATTGTTTTGTAAACAATAAGCGCTTTATTTACTTATTTAGGCTTGTTTTTGTTTCATTTCTTTCAGTTCTGTGTGAGTGTGTGGTTTATTTTTTAACCCCATGCCATCTGTTACCAAACGACATACATGATTGTCTGTTTTATTTTATAAGATACAATGTCACTAGTACTATGTTATTCAATGTACTCTTTCATTTTCTTTTACACATATGACTCGGTTGAAAGAAAATTCGTTGCCATTTCTAGCATATCTAGTTACCATAGAGTCTCCCTCATTTATGTTATTTGACAGTATGACCATAAATTATATCTTCACCGTAGGGTCTTTCAGTAACTTTTTCTGATGCGCATTTGTATGTGCGTGAGTAGGTGCAGAAAAGCATGTCAAAACTGTCAGCGGAGTGCTTTGCATTTCACAGCTGAGTGGAAGCAACAGATGTCATAGGAGAAATTTGAGTTCATTGTTTGACTAAATCATGTTCGCGTGTGTGTTGATATACGCATGTGTGGTAGACATGGAAAGATGTTTCGAAACTGGGCAACAAACAGAAAAAAAGCGACAGGGAGCACATGGGTCTAACAGTCAGAGTAATAAAAGATGACCGTAAAAACGATATACAACAGTAGAAAGACTGAGACATTCAAAAGAAGAAATGGAGGGGGAGAGGAAGGTTTGGAGAATGAATTTGGACTCAGTTTTAAAACGAAAGAGATTAAGCGGTAGAAAATTGACGGAGACTGAAAGACACTGATAGAGAGAGGTAAACTTTCCATGTGAGAAACTTTCCATGTATGATGGAGAGCGAAATGCAGAGAGCAATCGCAGAGAAGCACAATAGGTCGCTAGTATCAGTGTGAAAAAAATGTTAAATTGCACATTATCGGGTTGATAAAGTGTTAGATTAGGGACATAGGGTTTCATATATTGTACTTTCAACGATGCTGCGTTGCATTCTTTGATCGAAATACTTTATATCACTTCGAGCATATTAACAATTTTCTGATGTAAACATCAATGATATAAAGACATGCATCCAATTCTCAATAGTATTAGAGGTGTGGATGTGCCAACACCCTCGGTCAGCCTTATTTATGCTTCCTAGTTCTATCAGTTATTCTTCCCCCAGTTTATAAGATGACTTATTCGATTTACACTATGTTACTTCTTACTTATCGTGTACACCCTTGAACACGAATACGAGCAAGGGCCATATGATCACTCTTCAATGAGTGCGGAGCAACATAGTTTGCTTGATCATCTACAAAATATAGTCGTCACATATGAAAATCCATGATGACGTTTTAGACACACCTTAGTTGTATGACATTGACAGAGACCTGTTCCTTCTGGTAATTTGAAATTGATGTTTGTAATTTCAAATACATACTTGAAATATTGTGCACTGTTTTTATTTTTATTTTATATCATTATGCATTTGTCAAACATTTACGTGATTATCAATAACTGGGATTCTGTCAGATCACACTCGAAGATAATATGATTTGAGAAAACGCATAAAAGTCACACAGAGTTACGTCTTAAATCATTTTTAAGAAGTCTTAATTTTGAAACAAGTTATTTTATCATTAGTTTTAACTGATTATCGATAACGGATATAGTAGTGTGAAAGAAAACATTTTACTAAATAGAATGATGAATCTACAGATGACTATCATTGCATTAATTTTCATTGATCCATGCTCAATAAAATGTACTTCTGTTATACCCTGGTATTGATTCAACCAAGTTCATGACAAAATAATTTATCATTGTACCTAATTAGAACTAATAACGATTTAATTGTTCTCAGCCAGACAGCCGACAATGCACCTAAAAGAAATTGCTTGCTTTTAGTATTTTTTAATATATTAAATATTTAGCCACATCATTGCACCTTTGTGTCGAATGATCTCTTTTACTGAATTATATTCCCTATTTATCTATCAGCCCTTTATTATTCATTTACCTAAGTAGCGTAGTGCTTGAAATACCCACTTCCTTGAGTATACTATTCATACATCTTAAAGGCACATGTAAAGTAACTTCTAAGGTAAATTTTCTGTCCTCTCTGGATGGTTTTCATTCTTGTTCACCAAGGTATATGTTATCAATAATTTATTTAGAATTTCTCTGGATAAATGAAAATTATTGAAACTTTTATCGTAAAATAGTAATGGTATTTTCATTCGTACTTTATTAAATGCGTAAGACAAGCTTTTTGTTCGTATAGTTGATTTCTTTATCTCATGTAATTATATATACTGCACTGAAGGAGACTTCGTGCAGATAAGTTGTAGTGGGTGGCGATTTTGAAGCTGAATGGTTTATTGTTCGAATTATTTTACCTGCACTTCGATACGTCAATGGTTCGAATAAATTAACTCTATATTGTAATCTTTTCAACTACAAATATGTAATATACAGGGTAAAATAATTATGTAGAAAGAATATAGAATTAGTCAATGATTTCTTGCGATACAATATTGTGCGTAGATCTTATGGGTTTCATCCCCGATAAAAACTTCAATAACTGACTCCGCCTTTAGTTATCTACTACATATGTCGGAAAGTCTGTCTGTGGAGTTGTTACCTAATTCCTCCTACATCGGTTTATCGATTTTGATGAAACTTGACACGTGAGTAGAATTCATGTCTGGAAAACTCATGGCATACTCAGATTGTTGAAACAAATCGTTAATAGGGCCCCTGGAAGGGATCTTTATATATGTAATATATTTTATTCTAAAAACCAGGGGAAATAACCCATTCGCACCTGGAATGGATCCTTATATGTAGCCAAAGGAAATAACCCATTCATTTTCCAAAATTATTTGGTTAAAAGGAAATTAAGTATGCTTATTTCTTAGTATTTGAACTGTTAGAGTTATTTTCGCAATTTATCCTTAAACAAGTAAATGATATTTTCCTAAACAATAGATCCACTTATTTCGGTTAGTGACTTGGAACGCACAAAAGCCCTTTTCAGAGTTATTTACCTTGAATTGTTATCATCTTATATCAGATTAGCCTGTTATTACGAAATATGCTTCAAGATTTTAGTATACATACCTTATTAGTAAATCCTCCTATGTTCTATATACTCTGGGAACACATTAAAGCCCTTTTCGGGGCTACTTTATTTGAATTCTTACTACCGGCTAACTAATTTCATGTTATTACATAACTGACTTCACAATTTGGCTATTCATAACTTATTTGGAATTCCTAAAAGCAAGATCCTGTGTAAGACAGTTCGGTATTCTCTGTAAATGTACACAGACCATTTTAAGGGCAACACACTTTGTATTGTTTTTATTGGATTAGCGAAGAAATTATGCGAACGAAACCAAGGGATAAGCCTAGTTTTCCCGGGAGTTACCGGGAACGTCAGCTCCTACCTTACTACTTAAAAGTTAGCGGTAAATTAGACAAAATCTAATGAGCTGCGTCTGCTATTTATAGTCGAGACATTTTGTTTAATTTACATTTAAGCTCATGCGTACATTGTTATAAGCATGTTTTACGAAATACTTCTCGAGTAATATTCAAACAGTAAATTGTTTCGCAGTTTTTCATTCCTTATTCTTTACACACATTTCGTATTAGATTCATTGCGTGAAAATTCGTCCTCCATTTCTAAAGCACAATAGCAGGAGCTTATCTCACCGCTAACTTAATTACGGGTGGATGATTTTTACTTCACTTGTTGCAGATTTGGCAGGATTTGGCAACAAATATTAATGAATTAGGTAGAAATGCGCGCGTATGTGTGTGTGTATTCTTTCACCTAATTGATATTTGCATACGAGGGGGTGCTGAAAAATTCCTCGCTTTGGGTAAAAGAAAATACAAGAGAATCAGTTAATTATGATTTTATTAAACATATACCCCTCTCAGATTCACACACTTATTACAGCAGTCCTTCAGTTTTTCTAAGCCCTCTGAAAGAACTCGAAATGTTGGGCCTCCAACCAGGCCTTTCACGACGCCCTTCACGACAAGAAATTTTCAGCAGCCCCTCTTATATACGAGTATATCTAAATATGCTTATGTGTGTGCATGGAAAGAGAGAGAGAAAGATACACACATATATACAAACGCACGATGCAAACAGAATAGAATTTAAAACATAATTGTGTGTGTGTGTATATATATATATATATATATATATATGTTGAATAAAGTTAAAACATGGTCTGAACGGAAATAACAACAATGATATAACAACCAGTTATTGATGTGGATTGAAAAATATCTTTAACGTATGAATAGAAACAAATTACAGAAGACTCACACCAATTGAAATTAAAACAATGGAAGTCAACTAAATTTGTTCACTCATTAAACCGCAACCTAATTAGTTAAAATAAAGGCGGGGTCGACGCCCGTAATATTGGCACGTCCGGCAAACCGTGGCGTTTAAGCTGCATGCGGATTGGTCAAAACCGTATTAAAAAAATTCAATTTGTTGGAGCCTTCTAAGAGGTATAAAAAGGTAGAAGTCAGTCATTTTACTACAGTTGTCAAGAACTCAACTCTCAGTAGAATACACTTTGAAATCTGATGGTTACTACGAGGGTAGGAAAGCACTAATTGAACTTTATTAACCTTACAATATAATTTTTTCCTGTTTAACAAACTTCGACACTTAGAAAAAAAGGATTTTTAATACAATAATAAAAAAATGTGAACACCAAACCATGTTTTAACTTTATTCAACTGATATATTATTCTATACACATTTACACAAATTCAGAATATATCTAGAATAACCATCCGAAATTGCAAAGATAATCTGGATCTCCGCTGAAGAGAGAAAACTCCGAATGTCCTGTCCGTGTTTTGTTTGTATCGTCCATCTGGATGTTTTGCCCCTTTCTTGTATCACCTAACTGTCTTGATATTTTGCGTTCTTGTCCCATTCTGTATTATATATATATATATATATATATATATATATATATATATATATATATTAGAAAAAGAAAACGGATAAATTGACATATAGACATCAGTTTATTAAAACAAATCCAATTTCAAACAATATCAAACTATGATATTGTTCTATGGTTGTATGAGTTTCCTATTGTTCAATATTGGGTTTGTTTTAATAAATTCATGTCTATATATCGATTTCTCCGCTTTCTTTTCCTTATACATAAATGATAATATACCCATATCCATGAATGTGAAGCTAACATCTTTTAGTGTTTCATTGACGCACTGGATAAAACCGGGGAACTTGGATGCTGACATCCCTTTCAGAGGTATTTCTCTCCTTGAAATATATATATATATATGTGTGTGTAGTTATTTTATTCAGTAGGATTTACTGAGAGAATCAACGGCCGAAATATAGAACTATATTGAAAATGTTTTCTTACGTATCGCAGACCAAGATGGGAGGGATAACTTCCCTTGGCAAAAATAGACAGGACACAGATGTGTGTCGATAAGCCAGCTGGAGGAAATGTTCTCCTGGGGCTAAAAGCAACAGTAACATCCACCCTTAGGGGTCAGCCACACTTAAATGGCAAATATACTTCACTTTATCGTGCAGTTACTGTTAATACCTCGTTCAGAGATTTAACATATATATATATATATATATATATATATATATATATATACGGAGAAAAGAGATATTTCGAAGAATGTAAATTTAGTAATGTGACTAGTATGAGCTTTCGTGTGGTGTGCAGCGTCAAGGGGATCCCACCCTCCAAAGTTGATTCCTAATATGGACTAATCGATAGACATGGAAGAATTTTTTTAGAATATCATTTCTTTAAATTGTATTGCTGGATTTACTTTGTCTTCTCTACGCTCTTTTTCCTCTCTCTGTCTCTCTCTCTCTCTCTCTCTTTCACTTTTTCTATGATGCGTATGTTCTCTCCGTTTGCTATGTTTATTTATTAGTGAGATGTTTACAAGTACATTGTCCATTTACCAGCACCCTGAATACAGACCCGTATTATGTTATCTATTCTGCCGGACTAAAAACAAGTTAACGTAATAATTCTGAGTAAATACTCAGGTGACTGTCATCATGATTTTAATAGCTTTTTCGTTACCCATCTTTCACAACACGCCTCTGTTGGCTTATGAGAAACATACTTTCTCAATTGCAACATTTATATAGGCAGAAACACTCTCCCTAACTCTGCAATAATATGAAAGAGCAAATGTTTAAAACCTAATCTAACGCCACGCACTAACCTCCTAACTCCTGGACCGCACCCCTAGACACTCTTTTGAAATTTAACCGTAAAGGGCACATATTTACTTTGCCTCGTTCATGCTGGGAAACTATATCCTCCGCAGCGAAGGTAAGTTATTTCTTAACATGCTCTTCGCATTTATGTTTTAAAAGGAACCTAAGGAGGTAAGCGTGTGGCGGGAGACTTAATTGTAAACATTTCCAAGATTGGAAAAGTGTTTCTGCCTTTGAATATGACTCGAATGAATGAACAAATTATGTATTGCAAAGAGTTGGTAACGAATAGTTTATAGCGTGGTGGCAGTCCTCTAGAAATATACCCAACACACACACACATACACACTAATTGCTCCCAGAAAACTTGTCTGGTGGGTCAAGAGAAATTTAGAAGTTCGTTTATAGGACTTCTGAAATAATTATACCGCAATTAAAGGAGGCGCTGGATTATAAATTACCGGAACAGCCGATGATGTAAGCGTGTTCGACGCCTATGCAACTTTAGTGTACAACTGAGTTAATCTGTTCTGAAATACATTTAAATCCAACTAATTCGTGTATATGTCAGTTTCGCTTACTTTCCCAACAAGCTGCATGGATGATAAAGCCTTCAGGTGAAACATTACACCCCACAATAGCCGTTTTTTTGTAGTACTTGACTGTTACTTTATTTTATCAACCTCCAAAGGATGGAGCGCAAGTTCACTTCAGTGTTATTTGAACTCAGAATGCTAAGTCGGAACAAATGCTACAAAGCATTTCTTCCCCACATACTAACGGCTCTAACTTCTTTAGCAATAATAATAATAATAATAATAATTATTATTATTATTATTATTATTATTATTTAAGGTGGCGATCTGGCAGGGTCGATAGCACACTGCATGAAATGCTTAGCAGTATTTCACCCGTCGCTACATTCTCAGTTCAAATTGCGCTGAGGTCAACTTTCCTTTTCATCCTTTCGGGGTCGATAAATTAAGTACCAGTGAAACACTGGGGTCGATGTAATCAACTAGTCTCTGAGGGTGAAGCCTTGTGCCTCCAGTAGAAAGGATTATTATTATTTCATTGCCTTTGCACAGCTTCTGACGCTGGAGATGTACTACGGTGTCAGCTGTGCACTATCAGTGAACTAATGTAACACTTCTTATTTTTCGAGCACCTTTCGGAGTATTCGAGCGGTTCCAAGCAGTGCTGTTTTCTGCAAGTGCTCCACCTTTATTGTAGCCCCTATGTGTTCCCTGTAATTCTCAAGATTTTTACCCAAGGCTCCGACAATTATTGGTACTACTAACACCTTTTTCATCGACCACAACTGCTTAATCTTCCAAGTTAACCTGTTATATTATTATTATTATTATTAGCATTAGCTGGGCCTGTGAGAAATTCACGGAAAACATAAAAAATGTAAGCATTTGTAAACAGTGTACTGGTGCCATGAGAAATGTTTGCATATTATGACCGTCTGTATTTACGGCCTGAGTTCAAACTCTACCGAGATCTACTTTGCCTTTCGTCCTTTCGAGGTCGATAAATTAAGTATCAGTTGTGTACTGGGGTCGATCTCATCAACTGGCACCCTCCCCACAAAAATTCAGGCCTAGAAAAGTATATTGTGACAGCTACAGAATATAGAAAGTAATGTAACATCAATGACTATATAATCCAACCAAAATACTTCAGTTACACAAACGTAAATGGAATTACTATTTAACTTTAAAATACATCGTACATATTCAAAGAACCTTAATGTACAAATTGAAATGCAAAAGAGTGAAATAATAAATGGATTTATGAATGAAAGTTTGATTTCCACCAAGCGACCCTTATTATGCAAACATGTTTTAACTAACCTAAACTATACACAAATACATTCATGTATATGTCTCGAATTGTAGCTGTAATTCAAAGGGGCCAGCCTTGTCATATTCTGTGTGAAATTTAATCTCCCCGAGAACTATGTTAATGTTATGCATGTCTGGAGTACTCAGCCATTTGTGAGTTAATTTTATCCTCGTGTGGTAATGAAAAGTGAAATTGACATCCAATATTTGCTGTGTGTATGTATCTATGTATGAACGTTTCTCTGGATTTATGTATCTACTGTCTCTCTCAATTTCTCTCTTTCACTTCCTTTGTGTCCCTCTTCTGTCCCGCTTTTGATTTAACAATGGGTATATGTATCTATGTATCTACTTTTCTCGCGATGTGACAAACATTTAAAAACAAAACGAACGCTGTCACCACTCACTGTCTCTTTCACTGTCTCTTTCTCTTTGTCTCTCATTTTTTTATGTATCTTCTTTTCTCGCGATGTGACAAACATTTAAAAACAAAACGAACGCTGTCACCA
>NC_068984.1:47412187-47418877 GCF_001194135.2 Octopus bimaculoides | reverse complement strand
CTCTCTCTCTCTCTCTCTCTCTCTCTCTCTCTCTCTCTCTCTCTCTCTCACTGCCTGTCTGTCCTCGTCTCTCTTGCTTTGCCAATTCTTTGAAGTAAGCGTGACGCACACAACAGGCACGTACAAAAACAAAATGTTTGCGTATTAATATTATTGATTATTATTATATTATTATTATTATTATTATTATTATTATTATAGTTCTTATTAAGACAGCGAGCTGGCAAAATCATTAGCACGTCAGACAAAATGCTTAGCTGTATTTCATCCGTCTCTCTCGGTTCTAAGTTCAAATTCTGTCGAGGTTGACTTTATCATTTATCCTTTCGAGGTCGGTAGAAAGAGTACCAGTTGAACGCTGGGGTCAATGTAATCGACTTACCCTCTCCATCGAACTTCCTGGGCTTGTGCCAAAATTTGAAATCATTATTATTATTATTATTGTTGTTGTTCATTCTCATCATTATCAATTGTATAAATTCATATACTGCCGTCATCATTGCTTCACCAATCCTTACCTATTTACTCGCGAAATGTAAATATTTTGCTAACGAAATAGATATGAGGTTGGTAGTGTGAGAGTGAAGCGGCGCTGATTTAGAAACTGCCCCGCCACTAACAAACTCCGGGTGGATTCAGTTGTTAAAATAAATGGATATCACCATGGTTCTTAAAAGTTGTGTGAATGTTAGGTGTATGGCTGCGTGTGGAAGTGTGCCGGGCCTGGGTGGCGTTTGTGAGCAGCTATTACTTTTCTATGAAAACAGAGGGATCGGATAGGTTGCTTTGTGGCATGGTTTATCAATAGCCATGTTGTTTCTCTATGATAGAGGTGGTGAAGTTAAGCTGAGATCTTATGTTTGTTATTGATGTGTAGTGTGAGAAATGAGGTATTTGTTTTCATTTTTCTTTCCTCCTGCTGAAATTGTTTATTATATTTTCTCATGTTTGCGAGCAGAGGTATTTTATGAATGGATATGTGTCGTACGCGCACGCGTGACTTTATTTTTGATTATCGCAAATTTTGGAGTGTGCGCACGCAATTGTGTAATTTATGTATGTATATACAATAGCGGTCTGAAAGCATAAACACAAGGCCGAATAAAGGGAGGTGGCGATGAAATTGCGCAGGTGAAGGAGTGCATTTACTTAGGACAGACAATAAGTACGGGCTGAAACATGAATATTGAAATCTTGTCGAGTTAGAGCAGATTGAAAGGCGTCTGTTTCAATTAAAGATGTACTGAAACTAGAGCTGGGAAAGAGCCCTGTATGCCAATCTCTTTAACAGCACCATCGCTCTTATATGCTAGTGTGGCATGTGCTTCTCTTAAGAAAGAAGAATTACTTCTAGCTACAGCACAGAGAGCCATGGGAATACATCCATGCTAGGAATATCATTAAGGGAGGTAATTTGAAAAGTGAGTATAGTAAACGATGTGATCGCAGAATAGCGAAATCACATGTGCCGCTGTGGCTGCATGTTGCAAGTTTCACAGACAACAGTTGAACCCGTGCAGTTGTCAAGCGGCATCCAAGAAATAAGAACCTAACCGGATGATCTCAAGACGATGCTAAGTCGACATAGTCATAAACTTCGGCCCCAAATGTAAAAACAAAGAAGAAAACGCAACAAAGGGAAGAATTGAAACGCACTCTAACCAGCAATGTGTAAGAGTATGTGATAGCCTGGTCAAGTGTACAGTATGGCCGAATATCTAAGAAGTTCGTTTCGCAATCACAAGGTCCCTGGTTCGGTACCATTGCGTGGCATCTTCGGCAAGTGTCTTATATGCCGGCATGTATGGTAACTTGGGATTACTTATACATACAGCAATGATTGTGAGCTGAAGTGTACAGATACGCGCGTGAGGTCACACACATACACACACTCATCAACACAAAACTAAGAAACAAAGATAGTTGTCAAACAAGATTATAGAATCATGAAGATTCAGCACTTTATTAGAGTTGTCAATTCCGCTTCATGGGAACGATGATGGCATTGGCAACATTTTATTAAATGTGAACGTTGAGACTTTATATCATTCACTTTCTTTTTCTTGATATTACTACTGTAGTTAAGGCTGCGAGATGGCAGAATCGTTAGCACGCCAGACAAAATGATTCGCTGCATTTCTGCCGACTTTACGTTCTGGGGTTAAATTCCGTTGAGATTGACTTTGCCTTTACCTTTCATCCTTTCAGGGTCAGTTGAATAAGTACCAGTTGAACCCTGGGGTCAATGTAAATCGATTGGACCCCCTACCCACAAAATTGAAGCCTTGTGCCTACATCAGAAAGCATATTATTGTTCTTCTTATTATTGTTGTCAGTATGTCCTTGCTGTTACCACTGCAGTGGTTATTGTATCGCCTTCGTTATTCTTTCTGCTAGCATTGTGTGACAATTGTTATTGTTCAGATAATTATGTTATAGTTATTGCTGCTGTTTTCATGAGATTACAGCTGTTGATATCATTGCTAACGTGATTAAGGTTATTGTCTTTATTGTTTTAATGTTACTTTTGTTGTTTCAATTGTCTGTTCCTATCTTGCTTTTATTTTCATGTGGTTTTCCTTAACTACATTTTAGTATCTGTTTTCGTGTATTAATTTGCATTTTGTTTCGTTTCTCTTGTAGTTGTTGTAGTTTCTGCTGCTATTAATGTTGATCTCGTTACTGTTATTACACGCGATTATCTTATTACACGTGATTATCTTATGACTTTCGTTCTTGTTTATTTTACACGCTGGAATTATTTTTAAACCGGCACATAGGTTGCAAAGCGCGATCGGAAGAAGCAAAAAGAAAGATAAAGGAAAGAATATGATGATGTACTGATACTATTTGGGCTGATGTTGTTGTCAGCAGTAGCTTAGTTAATGATGTAGCGTTTGAAAGTTCATTGCGTCATTTAATATAGTGATTGGTGGAGAGGCAGCATTTAAGAGTAATTGGAATGGAAACGATGTCTACAAAAATAGACGGTGTAGGTTTGAAAATAATCCGCGTTTATGTGTGTGAATGTGTATGCACTTGTGTGTGTGTGTGTGTATGGATATACGTATCTATGTGTGTGTATTTGTGTGTGCCAATACGTATTTGTATGTATGTGTGCATATATATATATATATATGACATATGCATACATCTGTGTGTTAGTGCAGAGATGGTTGTGCTGTTAGGAATGACGTTATTAAGAAAACATGGTGTCCGGTTCGATACCACTGTGCGGTACCGTATGAATCTATCTTTTATTATATTTCGACATAACATAAATTTTGCTTGCGGTATTTAGTACACAGAAACTGTGGTGAAGTCTGCCGCATATGTTTAGATGTATATCATCAAAACTATCTGAATCACAGCGACGAGAGGAAAACGGTACTTTACGAATAACGTTCATCGAGCTATTTGTTCTGCATCGAGTTACGCCATCATTTCCATTCTAAACCCAAGTCTATCGTGTATGTATGTATGTATACTCTTTTACTCTTTTAATTGTTTGTCATTTGACTGCGGCCATGCTGGAGCACAACCTTTAGTCGAGAAAATCGACCCCAGGACTTATTCTTTGTAAGCCCGGTACTTATTCTATCGGTCTCTTTTTGCCGAACCGCTAGGTTACGGGGACGTAAACACACCAACATCGGTTGTCAAGCGATGGTGGGGAGACACACACAAACACACATACATATATATATATATATACATACATATATACGACGGGCTTCTTTCAGTTTCCGTCTACCAAATCCACTCACAATGCTTTGGTCGGCCCGAGGCTATAGTAGAAGACACTTGCCCAAGGTGCCACGCAGTGGAAATGAACCCGGGACCATGTGGTTGGTAAGCAAGCTACTTACCACACAGCCACTCCTGCGCCTGTATGTACGTATGTATGTATGTATGCATGTAACAATGTGTGTCTATACGTATATATATATATATATATGCATAAAACGATAATTCATAATTCGTTCCTTTACATGAAGAAGTGACGCAATCTATAATATATATGCTAGACTGAGAAAATTACTGCGGTCAATATAACCAACTAAAATCCCTTAAAGTCGATGCTACACCTAGCTATAGACCAACGCCTGAAAGCAGTAAAGGGATAAAATAATACAAATAGTTGGAATATCTAAACTTATTGCTTACGTACGATAAATGCATGAACAAAAATTGCCATAAAACCAAGTGCACTAATTGTTTATATGTACAGATGTAAATTTGTAATATGAATAGATAAGGAGCAATTGTCCATAAATATTCTTTTTGTCACAGGTTCTAGCCATAAGTCCGTATTTTCAGTGACTAACATACAAATACGTTGACATGCATGCCACTCATAGATGAGGGAAACAACTTCTAGAGCTGAACCCGAAGTTCATAATCAGTACAACTTATTCAGAGACATTATAAATATCATCACTGTTAAAAACCATTTTCTCCAAGAAGTCAGATATCATACTGCTGATTTAGAAATATCAAATCACGAAATTTGTCGTAACATCTCATAGAAATTTGCAAAATAAATAAATAAACGAAAATAGTAGACTGAAATCCTATGCAAACAAAACTACTTAGATTATTAAGAGCTATGGTACCAACAGTTCTATTACACTTTGAGAGGTCATTCTGAGCTGATATAGAAAAATACAGCCTAATGTTTCAGGGATTTCCAAATTGTACTTCGTAAAGGAGTCTGCTCTGTTGATCAGATACAATTACATTGGATTGTATATGCTGGTGTAGAAAGCTCAAACTGCTGCCAAATTCGAATACTTATTGAGTGTGTGTAAATAGAACATGTTAGCTACAATCCACTGTCGAACTTTCCAGGTGTAAATTCATCAATACCTTGCTTGAACTGTGCACCAGTCCTCAATAATTACGGGGTTGGGAGAACTGGTGTCATATCCACACATACATGTACACCGCCACCCCCCGCACATACACACACACGAGTATCGAGACATACACATAATTCGAATACACTCGAGTACAAATATTCTATTCAAGGTTCATATACATTCATGTAGGTGCAAACATACAAACCTAAGTGCAAACACTTCCACTTATATACAGTCAAACACTGGCACATACGTACTCAATTGTACATCCTTACACAAATATGCACGTTTAAACATACATCCATATATAATACATACACATACGCACATATATACATGTGTGTGTGTGAACGCTCTGTGCTCTCATATATTACAAATACGCACGGGCCCAAACATATCCCCATGAGCACACTGAGAAAAATTACGATGGGAATGAAGCCATCACCACCTCAAACATCTTTGTATTCTATACTCCCAGGGTATGATGACGGTAGGTAGCTTTTAAATGGTGCTATAATACTGGTACATTTCTCAGCATGTATTAGCTATGAATATATGTTTTATTATTACTTTTGTTCTTGTTGTTATTGTTGCTCTATTTTGTATTCGGTTCTCTTTTTAGATACAGGAAATACCTCTTTAAGCGCCACACCATCTCCCTCCACCTACAGCCATGTAGCTGTTACTATATAAATGCGAATGTAGGCGACAAACTTAACGGTACAGGGCGAGTAGGATGCGGTTTTTTTTTTTTTTTTAGTAGGGGAGGAAAGGGGCACGGATAAGAGGTGTGTGTTGTGTGGATGATTTGAAATGATGTGGTGTTTGGAAACTTTAAAATAAAGGTGAAAGGTTCCTCTTCGAATTTCCAGCAATTTGATGATAGTTCACACCCTCTCTCCCCAACATATTTTATGTGTACGTATGTATGTCTGCATTTGTGTATATATCTTCAATGAAAGTTTATACACGCACACACGCGTGTGTGTATATACATACATCTCTCTCTCTATATATATGTATATATATATATATATATATATGTGTGTGCGTATGTGTATGTATGTATATATATGTATATGAAACTGTGTATGTATGTATATATATGTATATGAAACTATGTATGTATATATATATGTATATGTATCTATGTATGTATGTATGTGTATATATATATATATATATATATATATATATATATATATGTGTGTGTGCGTATGAATGTGTATATATGTGTATATATATATATGTATGTGTGTATGTATATATATACATATATATATATGTGTGTGTATATATATATATATATATATATATATGTTTATGTCTGTGTGTGTATGTATGTATTGTTTTATTGTTTTACTTGTTTCAGACATGTGACTGCAGCCACGCTGGAGCACCACTTTTCGTCGGACAAATCAACCCTCATGATTTATTGTTTGTAAGCCTAGTACTTATTCTAACGGTGTCTTTTGCCAAACTGATAAGTTACAGACACATCAACGCAGCAACTGTTAAAGTCTGTCATACCGGCCATGACGAAGGGAAATAGCCCTGAAACTCGAGTCGCCTTTATATACTTATATTTATATATTTGATCCTTTATATTGAACACTCAATATTTCATCTACATTCAATACTTTATTTCATAGTGCCATCCATTTTTATTTTATTTTATTTTATATTATATATTGTATATTATATTATATATTGTATATTCCATATTCTATACCCCACATTGGTTCTGCAGGAATATAAATAAAACATAAAAAACAGACAGTGTTGGAACTCTTTTAACCAAAATAATATATTCCTCTATACACAATCA
>NC_068984.1:47411016-47411848 GCF_001194135.2 Octopus bimaculoides | reverse complement strand
AAAATACTCCTACATACAACATCCACATTCATCAACAATGAAAAGGCTGGAGTTGGAAAAACTTCATCTGCAGACCGACATGAAAACCTCCATTGAAAATCAAAGAGCTGCGGAGGAACAGTGGGTTATCAAAAACATTAACCAGAACCCAAAAGTGTTATATTCTCATGCAAATAAGCATAGAACCGCTCTCTCACCCCTTTGGCCATTGATCGATGATAACGGCATTCCCCAACACGATGCTAAAGAAATGGCAGAAATACTGCAGAAACAATAATGCTCTGTCTTTAATGATCCCCCTGATATTGACGTGAGAGAAACGAACGAAGTTGATTCCCAAAATAAAATCTCGGGCATAACCTTCACAGCTTCAGACATCATAGCAGCAATAAATGAGGTCAAATACTCTTCTGCTATAGGCCTGATAGATTCCCGGCTAGTCTCCAGAAGGAATGTAGACACCAAATTGCAGTCCCTCTGATCATCCTCTAGAGAAATTCTTTAGACTCAGGTTATATACCGAAACAGCTCCTATCCCAGTCTGTATTCCCGGTTTTCGAACAGGGAAGCAGATCCCTCGCAGTCAACTATCACCCAATCTCACTCACCTCCCACATCATTAAACTATTTGAATGAGTGGTAAGATCAAGGATAGCTGACATCCTGGAGTCCAACAAACTCCTAAATGCAAACCAGCATAGCTTTCGCTGTGGCAGGGACTGTCTAACACAGCTCTTACACCAAATTAAAGATATACTTAAAGCCTTGGGAACAGGTTCGAACTCTGATGTCATATATTTTGACTTCAGTAAAGCGTTCGACAGGGTTGACT
>NC_068984.1:47409821-47410531 GCF_001194135.2 Octopus bimaculoides | reverse complement strand
CATACTCTCTTCCTTCAGGGGAACCGTTCACGGCATCTAATAATATCAGAGACCTGAGTGTAATTGTTGATAACAATTTCAGTTGGAGTGCCCACATCAACAATAAGGTCAACATAGCTCGTAGGATGAGCTCCTGGATCTTAAGAACCTTCCGGTCCAGAGAACAAGGTGTCATCATTCCACTTTTCTCCTCCTTTGTACGGCCACACCTCGAATACTGCTGCCCCTTGTGGGCTCTCCAAACAAAACAAAACATCTCGAGGATTGAATCACCCCAGAGGACACACAATAACCGAATTGAAGGCATGACTGATCTCGATTACTGGGACCGCCTCAAAGCCTTGAAAATCTACTCTCTCCAGCATGGCCGCGAGCGATACATCATTTGTACGATGTGGAGAATATACCACCAGCATTGCCCAAACGACTTGAACATTAGTTTCAAAGTTCATCCAAGGCTGGGACCACGGGCGATAGTCCCCTGCCCAATTCAGGATCACAACATATAGGTAGGTACACTGCGGCATAATTTCTTTTCCTCAACAGGGCCTGCCCTGTTTAACATTGTCCTAAAACGGATCAAAGAGGAAAAGGATCCCATTACCTTTAAACGGAGTCTGGACAGATTTCTTCATGGAATAACAGATAAGCTACCCATAGCTGGATACAACTCACTCAACAAGAACTCACTACTTGAATGGACCATAAAC